>NC_136491.1:90973532-90996032 GCF_053919585.1 Euprymna scolopes
CAAAGAGAAGGTCTCAGAGTCTTAATATATATAGTTTCTAGAATTTTGAGATGGTAAAGAGAGTGCGATTTGCTAAGAATGGAAAAAAACGTCCGCACTAAAATTCAAAGCGCAAATGCGATTATTTATAAGATGCTCTCCTATAGATGAGCCATGGGTATTGTTCAAAACGCCCGAAGGTAGGTAGTTTCCATTTAGAATTTTGGATGGAACATGTTGTTTTACCCTATTATCTAATCTTTGAGACGTCCGCCCGACGTAGCGCACACCGCAGCTACATTTAAATAAATAAATAATTGAATTGTTATTTACTTGCGAATAAAATACAAGCATATAGCGAAGTGATTAAACATAGAAATATGTGATGTGATATGACTATAGCATATAAGTATGTAGTATCTAAGTACATAAATACATATGATTTTTAAACATAGATATGTAAATTATCATGTGATGTGATGCCATAAAATAAACTTTTCTGATGTCTAAACATAGAAGTATATGATATATAAGCATATAAAATGTCTTAGCATTCCAGTATATGATGTCTTAGCATAACAGTATCTGATGCAAAAGGTTCTAAGCATGTAATGTCTGCGAATATAGGTATGTGCTGTCTGAGAATATAAACATATGATGTTTTAAAATATCAATATTTAGTGTTTCTGCATATAAATATTTGATGTCTGTATACCACTATCAGCCGGTCACTGGGGTGTGACCGACAGATGTGTTATAGTAAATGTCTTAAAGCGGTCTCATGAAGACATGAAGACGGGCCAGTCATTAGGGTCTGAGTAACAAGAAGAAAATCATACCTGAGATATTGGATCTGGGTGTGGCTCCTTTCTTTTCTCAAGATGATCTCTTCACCCTGGTGGCATTCTGGTGGGAATCTTCATCTCTTTGTCCTCAGGGCCGCCTTTCGACTTCAGACATTTATGAAGGCATTCATGGCAGACAAGAAAAATGACACGCGACACAATTGTAATATACAAAGGTATAACTAACTATTTTATTTTACATTAGAGATACAATATATATTACAAAAAAAACAATTTACAATTAATTTTTACAATAGGCTTTTCAAAGCTAACTAACCTACCCTAACTAGTGTTGAGGGAGGGGGTGGCCCCCCTCATTTACGGAGAGACAGTCTATGCGTCCTCACATCATGGTGGTCGTGCAGGAAAAAGACAGAAAGATAGCAAGGGGATTATGGGAAGGGGTTTCTCTGTATCTCTACGCTCATGGACAATTTACCACCCGTCCATGCTGCAGAGTGTGTTAGAAACAGTGGCACAAGGAAATAGTGCCACATCCCTCCCTATGCAATCCGAAATTTATGAGCATTCATAAATTTCAGAAGTCCCTAATTTTCCGTGAATGGTGCGTCAACCGGCCGTCAGCAATCAATGTCCCCATGCTCTACGTTCCATCAGGAACTCAGTGAAGCAAGTTATTTTTTCCACCAGGCTCCTGGTAGACTGGTATACTGCTTCAAATACCAGAGAGGGTAATCATCCTCGCCCTCCATCGAGGCAATGACCTCATGATTTCAGTTACTGGATTTACACTTTCTTAAGCAACCAGTATAATATTTTTTAACAAAGCCGGATTTTACGTGAGTTCATCACGCCGACCTATACGTATTTCACTAAGACGGATTGTACGTGAGTTTATCACGCCGACCTATACGTATTTCACTAAGCCGGATTGTACGTGAGTTTATCACGCCGACCTATACGTATTTCACTAAGCCGTATTCTACGTGAGTTTATCACGCCGACCTATACGTATTTCACTAAGCCGGATTGTACGTGAGTTTATCACGCCGACCTATACGTATTTCACTAAGCCGGATTGTACGTGAGTTTATCACGCCGACCTATACATATTTCACTAAGCCGGATTGTACGTGAGTTTATCACGCCGACCTATACGTATTTCACTAAGCCGGATTCTACGTGAGTTTATCACGCCGACCTATACGTATTTCACTAAGCCGGATTCTACGTGAGTTTATCACGCCGACCTATACGTATTTCACTAAGCCGGATTCTACGTGAGTTTATCACGCCGACCTATACGTTTTTTAATTTAGTCTGCATAACATTATTTTCGTAACTGGATTTACGCTCCCTTCAGCAACCAGTATAATGTATTTTAACCAAGTCGGAGTTACGTGACCTCATCACGCCGACCTATATGTATTCCAAGTTATTACTTCAGTTACTGGACTTACGCTCTCTTCAGCGACCAGTATAATGTATTTTAGATAAGTCGGGGTTACGTGACCTCATCACGCCGACCTATATGGATTTAGTAAAACCTTGGTCTTCAGAGGTTCTAATCCAATTAATTCTGTTAGAGCAAGGAGTCTGCCGCCGAGCGACCAATAAAAACTATCCACCACGGAATATTTATTAATTATATAAAGAATTAATTAAGAAGGGCACTCAGCCTTCATGAGTTAGAATACTCAATTAGGGGGAAAAAAATTCCAAAAATAAACAATTCAGAAACCTGGTATACATTAAATCAATGAAATAGGGTGTTAACAATTTTTTTTTTTTCTTAAAAAGAAAACACTTTTAAAAAATCATTTCAGAGCACCTCGGTCACAATTAGAATTTGTTTACACAATGCAAACGCATTTCAGTTATTACATTCATAATTAACTTTTTCCCAAATTTCAGGGTACATTTAAAAAGTATGTGTATTTTTTTCAAAACTTGATTTACAAAAGATCATTAAAATTTAATTCCAAAATTTAAAAATTATTTCAAGTATTTTGGTTCATCGGTAAAATCAATTTATGTTAGTTAACTTCTTTCCAAAGTAATTCATTTATTATTATAAAAACCAATCTTCTCAAAAGGTCATAAACTTCGAATAGACCCATTTTTCGTAATACAATTCAAAAATTATTCCAAACATTTGGTTCATTATTAAAATTAATCTTCCGAAAAGATCATAGAAAATTCATTTTGAATCAATTCACCCTTCACAATGAGATTCAGAAACATCCCAAATTTTTCATTTCGTAATTATTATTTTTAAAATTCAGTGTACATTTAAAGTTATTTAATTGATTCTTAAAAATCATTTCTTCTTATAGGTCATTATCAAGGTCATTTCGAATTCAGAAACATTTCACGTTAATTAACTTTATTTTCCAAAGTAATTATTTTATCATTTAAAAGCAATTCTTTTCCTAAACTCACTCACAAGGATTATTTCGAATTAATAAACTCCCGCCACACCTGGGAGTTACATTAGTTAACGACCAGTTCTGTATAGTTAAAAGCTCGAAAAAATTAAAATTTCAATTAAAGAGAGATCTTTCTAGACTGAGGAAATCTTTTTTTTTTCTTAAGAATTAATTCAATTTTATGTATATACTCCTCAGTCAATATTTCAGGGACCCCTATCATACGGGCCAATTTCAAATAAACCTTCAATTAAAGAATTTGCTCGAATAATTCTTCCTTAAAATCATCTAGAGTTCAGGAAAATCTCTTTCGTTAGTCAAACAATATTTCCTTAGAAATTATTAAAAATTCAGAGAATATTCGAAATGTAATAGCGTAATTTTTTCTTTAAGAAAAACTATGAACATTTCAGAGAACTCTCAAAAAATGAACGTAATCATGTAACAGTTGGCTTTTCCAAACACTCGAAGACTTCAAAAAAGTACTTTAAGTGCTGTTTGAATAATCGTCTCAGTTTTTATTTTTAATAAAAAAACAATTGAAGACATCATTTAATGTAATTTAACGAAGCATAAATAATTTTGTTCTTTAAACTTGGTAGAAAAATTTAAAAAAACTCCAAGTTAATTCGTTATTATATGCCCTCCTGCAATCAGCCATGGGGGTTTAGCTATACAATCATTAAAACGCAAGAGTAGAGAAAGAGAATGAGGGGAAAAAGAAGGGGATAGAGGCAGAGCGATGCCACTACACACCCTACCACCCTCATGATATCATTACGTAATAACAAAAAAAATCTTCGACAATTTTCTCTCTCGTCCTCATAGATAAGGGAATGAGAGAGAGATAGAGAGAAGAAGAGAGAGAGAGAGGCAGGTAGCGTTGTTCTACCACCCATCCCTTAACAACCTCACAAACACCATGACGAGGTCATCTTAGCTTATCCTTCCCATGTGCGGCCATTGTTTTAAAAAATGAGTGACAGGTAGACATTAAACATTTCTACGAGTTTAAAAAAAAATAAAATAGAAAAAATCTTGTTTTTATCAATTTTGTAAGGCGCTCACACAAAGAAAACTTCGTATTATGTAATCTAAATTTTTAGCGATAATATTTTTTCTTTCCCTTCTTTTCTTTTTTTAACAGACAAAAAAAATAAATAAAAAACATTATCAAATCAAAAAGTCCCCTTATGTTTCAGCGTAAATTGGTACCTAACCTGAAAAATAAACACATCAACTGTTCATGGAATAAAATGTAATGTAAAAGTTCTATTTTTTCAAATCTGAATCTAACACTTGCAAAGTCAAAAGAATTTTTTTAAAAAGTCCTATATTTTTATAAACCTGAAATAAAGATCAGATAAAAAATGTTAGGTATCCTTTATTTTCTTTCCTTTTTTTTTCTTTTTTAAATTTATTTTTCGAGCTTCGTGTTTGAAGGATTTTTTTCTTTTTCTTTCATGTAATAACAAGATGCATAGATATACACACATATAGATATATATCTTGAGAGAGACAGAAAGAGAGAAAGCGTGAGAGAGAAAGAGATATTGCATATTCTAGAGACACTTTTTTCTCATCTCTGTTTTTTTTTTTTTTTTTTGTGTGGGACACATTTCTTACTTTTTTGTTCGAAGGGTTACTTTCAATACTCTTTTTTTCTAAATCGATCTTTTGTAAACTGTTTTTTTTTTTTTTTTGTAGGTGCAAGACAATTTTTTGTTCAGGTTCTAAATTTTCTTTTTTGAGTGCGTTTTTTTTTTGTGCGCGTGTGTACTGGTCTGCCATTTTTTTAAATTTTGCCAGAAATAATAGTTTTTTCCGTTTTTAAAGACCGTGGACCATTTTTTTTTTTATTCGATTCGTCTAGTGGTCGTTATTTTTGGTTGTGCCGTGGGTTTAAGGGTCGAAATTATTTCCATGCTGGGAAACAATATGTTCTGGTCATAGTGCATCATTTATACTGCGACACAGATGCGACGAGATCCGTCTGGTAATTAACCAGGGTCAATCCTGCGTCTTAAGGCAACCATTTATACCACAATCAGCCGGTCACTGGGGTGTGACCGACAGATGTGTTATAGTAAATGTCTTAAAGCGGTCTCATGAAGACATGAAGACGGGCCAGTCATTAGGGTCTGAGTAACAAGAAGAAAATCATACCTGAGATATTGGATCTGGGTGTGGCTCCTTTCTTTTCTCAAGATGATCTCTTCACCCTGGTGGCATTCTGGTGGGAATCTTCATCTCTTTGTCCTCAGGGCCGCCTTTCGACTTCAGACATTTATGAAGGCATTCATGGCAGACAAGAAAAATGACACGCGACACAATTGTAATATACAAAGGTATAACTAACTATTTTATTTTACATTAGAGATACAATATATATTACAAAAAAAACAATTTACAATTAATTTTTACAATAGGCTTTTCAAAGCTAACTAACCTACCCTAACTAGTGTTGAGGGAGGGGGTGGCCCCCCTTCATTTACGGAGAGACAGTCTATGCGTCCTCACATCATGGTGGTCGTGCAGGAAAAAGACAGAAAGATAGCAAGGGGATTATGGGAAGGGGTTTCTCTGTATCTCTACGCTCATGGACAATTTACCACCCGTCCATGCTGCAGAGTGTGTTAGAAACAGTGGCACAAGGAAATAGTGCCACATCTGAGCATATGAGTATTTTATGTCTTAGCATATCAGTATGTTATGTCTGAGCATAACAGTATGTGGTGTCTGAGCATATCAGTATGTTATGTCTGAGCATATCAGTATGTTATGTCTGAGCATATCAGTATGTGATGTCTGAGCGTATCAGTGTGTGGTGTCTGAGCGTATCAGTATGTGATGTCTGAGCGTATCAGTATGTGATGTCTGAGCATATTTGTATGTGGTGTTTAAGCATATGAATCTGTGATGACTGAGAATGTCAGAATATATAAGTGGTGTTAAAGCATAAAAGTATATAATGTGCAAGCATATAAGTATGCGATGTTAAAAATATAAATGTGATGTTAAAACGTAAATATATCATGTCATACAGTATAAGTATACTTTCTTAGCGTATATGTATTTTGTGCCTATGCATACAATAATATGATGTTTAACTATACAAGAGTGTGGTATATGAATACACAAGAATGTGATATATAAACCTACAAAATTGTAGTCTATAAAAATGAATCTCATAAGAAAGTAAAGGCTAAGAATAAAAAATCTATGAATGTAACATCTAAGAGTATTAGATATATAATTAACGTGTCTATGTGTACTATAATATTTTTATATTGTGAATAGAATTCACTTGTTACTTTTTCTTTCTAGTTTTAGTTTTTAATGCAGTCCTGTGGATATTGGAAGACATTTTTGATAACAGCGCCACCTTGCGGCAGTCAATACGCTCAGACATTTGAATTATTAATTGGTCCCGTTGGGAATTGCTTTCTTAAATTTTCTTTCATATAAAAAAAACGGTGTATTTAATATTATATTTACTCCTATTTTTTTTTTAGGTATTCGTCTTTATCTTAAATATTTCTAACCACTCTTTACCCACCCTATCTCTCTCATTATATATATATATATATATATATATATATATATATATATATATATATATATATATATATATATGGGAGAGAGATAGGGTGGGAAAAGGGTGTTTGGAATATAATATATATATATTATGTCAGTAGAGTTCAGTTTCCTAGAAGTACATCGAATGAAACATGTGTCTCCCAAAAAGTGCTCAATGAGTAAACCGTGCAGGTATATTAATAAAGAGCTTTCAAGGGTAATTTTGGGCCTGAAGACGTAATCTCTCCAATAACGGGTGATTACAGAAACATGTATGCACATATGTAGCCATCAGTGTTTGTATGAATTTATATATATATATATATATATATATACTAGAATACCCGTGACCTGTTGGGTCAGTATGTTATATTATCTATTGAATTCATGCATGAGCGTGACACTTATGACGTAAAGAAAATAGTTTTTTTTTTTTGTTTTTTTTACATAACAGAAACATTTGTATGAAAGTATATTAAAATGAAAAATCACGGACGGATCACTCAAACATGAAAAAAAAAATCCTCCCTCATCGTGTAAAGTCACCTATTTTTCCGATTAATCGCTCAAAAATCGAAAATTAAACATGGCTTTCCTAAGAATCGAACTCCAACAAAAGTCATTTAAAGCAAAAACGCACATGAACCTACCGATGAGAAATATAAGAATGAAAACCCCATATTGGAATCCTTCAACCAAGTTATAGAAACTTAAAATCTAAAAAAAAAATAATTCATAAAACCTGGAGCAAAAAAAATAAAACCTAAATAAATAAAATAAAATAAAACTAATATTGAAACAGATTAGTAAATGTGTCAACAAATTCACCGTTCTCACACAACTATTTTGTATCTAGAAATGTAAACAAAAAATAAAAAAAGAAGGAAGGAAAAGGGGCGGATAGAGAGTAGTAGTAGTCTTGGCTTTTCTACAATTTTTATGTTTGTCAACGGGTTAAAGTTGTTTAGTTGTAAGAAAATAGCGACAGTATTGTTGTAATAAAGAATAGTTGCAAAACACCTCCACTCTTCCGATGTTAAATACTAATTTCGAAATAATATCGTTAATATTTCAGTGCGCAGGTCAAGATCTGAAAAAAAGCGATTTGTGTTTATTTGTTTACGTTGTTATGGGTTAATGTTTATGCGCGCATGCGCAACTGGATGTCGTAAACTGGAAAGTGGGTTACATTACTCGTTACAAGGTCATTTGAGTTTTATAATTATATATATATATATACATATATATCTGTGTTTATGAATGTATATGTGTGTGAATAATATATTCCTAATGTCTACCTAATACATTGCGACTTGATTTAGAAATAATATGGCTAGACATAGCGAAATTCGAAACACGGGATGTCTTCTACCAGGCAGCTAATAAAATTTGTAGAAATTATATCACATTTAAGTCAAATTAAAACTTTGTTTACATTTTCTTATCACGATACTAAAAACTAAAAGTACTTGATTGTTTTTATGGAAGAAAACTGCCTTATGTCTAAGTGACAAATTTTATTTTCTCCATCGGAGTTCTATCTCTACTGACAAGATATATATATATATATATATATATATATATATATATATATATAAAAATATATATGTGTGTGTGTGTCTACAGAATGTTTAAATATAAAAAAAATGTAACAATTAAAATAAAAATGCAATTTACATTCCCAGAAAAAACAAATTCAACCTATCGCACACCTACCACTTGCATAATCCGATTCTAAAATGTCTAAAATTACAAAAGAGAATTCAACTATATACGGATGACAAAAAAAATGAATTAAAATTGTTTAATTGAAATAGACTTAGCACTTGCATAAGCCGACTTCTAAAAAGTTTAATTATAAAAGAGAATTCAAGTATATGAAGGTGAAAAAAAAAACTAACTAAAATTGTTAAATAGAAAAAAAGGGTCAGCTGCCTACCATGTAGCTGTTTCGGAAATTTATGTTTTTAAAACAGGGCAGCTGTAAAATACGTGGCTCTCCACTAGATAATACACTTCGCCAATAACAAAATGTAGATACAATACAGTTGCTATTAATACTATAATTATAAAAAAAATTAGATATTAATAATATTATTAAAATAATTATATCATACAGTATAAGCCCGGGATACGGTCGCGCTAGGATCTGTTTTTTTTTTGTTTGTTGGTTTTGTTTTTTGCTTTTTTCATGTTATGATGTCGAATATGATATTTTTCCGGCCACTGGTTACAATATTAGCCCGCCTTTCGATGCTATTTATGTTATTTGATTATATAAATGTGTATTATATACTGTATTGCATTTTGTTATGAATTTTTAATGCCGTATTCAGAGTTCTTTTGTGAGTATATATATTAAATGATATTTTACTTATATATAGTGATGAAAACCTACTGGACGTTGTGGGAAATGATTTCCTGACGGATATTATTTCTGCTTCCATCTTTCTTTTTTCTATTCGACAAGTAAAAATAATCAAATGTCAATAGTGTAACTTCCTGAAATTAATCTCTGTTTTCACGTAAAGTAAATATGTCTTCTTTTATTTTCACCTAACTCAACGACGATTTATCAACATTAAATTTGTCCACTGTTTAAATAAGTCGACCTCGGGGAACACGAGAAACGAGCGAATTTATATGGAACGTTTGTCTTGTTCTAATCAAAATCAATCTTACGCAAGTCTTGTTATGAATTCAATGAAACTAGGAAAGAAAAAAAAAACGATATCTGTATTGGCGTTCATTTTATTTTTTATTTTCATAGTATTTTTCTGCTGTTTGCATTTGTTGTTAAAGAACTTGCTTTAATCTCCAATCTATATGGTATTATTCACATGAAACCCATGTAAATTTATACAGTTAGTAAATAGTTGGCACTTTTGAACTTTCTTAACTAGACCAATTTTCTGTTGTTATATTGTCTCCTCTTGTCGATTCCTTTCATGTTTTTTTTTATGTTCATATAATTTCCATATAATAGTTCTACATATGCATTGAGAATTTTTGAATATTTGAATAATACTATTTTTTTAGTTAAATACAGATGAATAGGTTGGTGTAAAATGTCGGTTTTTGAGGTGGGGTTGAACGTCAAAAAACATTATTTTTGCACCAACCTAATAAATTAAACGCGCACACACACAATATAATAAAGGTATGATCACTGAGAGTTGGAAGATTCTATTTATAGATGCTACCGATAGAAACTGACGTTGTTTTTATACGGTGTTTTTTATTTTTTATTTTTTTATTTTATTTTTTTTTAATAAAAAACACCGTATAAAAACAACACTAGCGAATAAATACTGGGAACTCAAAGAAAGCGGACATTCGCCGGTAGTCGAATGGAAAATAATGAGACAAGCTACGACGTGCAGACATTTAGACGACCCATGTAAATTATGCCTCCATGAAAAATTTGCTATCCTGTACTTTAAAGAACCCCACAATCTATTAAACTATAGACGAGAAATAGCAAACAACTGTGTTCACAAAATAAAACTTACTCTAAGATAGCGATACAAAATAGCTTTAAAACTAACAATAACAATAGAAAACAAACAAATTAAATAAACATGAATATACATAAACGATCACACATATATGTATATATGTATATGTGCATGTGCGTGTGTACACATAGGTATATTTATATATATATAAAAAAGGAAGGAAAACGTCTACCTAAAACCACTAACCTAGTCCTTTGTTCGATAAAATGCATGCCCATTGGCTGATAGAAAGGGGCGCGGTGGATACTAAAAAGCTGATTGGCTAACTAGAAATCCTCAACATATATAAAAACAAGAAGCAACCACAGAATTCGCGCATAAGCCTGACGAATCCTATAGTGGATGAAACGCAGAATATTCAGTGTAGCTTAATCATCATATATATTTTATAAATTACTAACTAGCTCTACCTACGTATTGAGCACTTTTGAAGTAAATACTTAAAGTTTACGCATAAATCTATATTTTCGTATATTAGGTTTATGTGAGTAAATGAAGTAGTTATATATATATATATATATGTGTGTATATATATATGTATGTATACATATATATATATATATATATATATACACGCGTAGAGCATAATCACGTTGACACAGCCGGTTCTCGTTAAATCACCGAAGTTAAGCAACATATAGACTGGCCACTACCAGATGGGTGACCAATTTGAGAATTTCAGGCGTTGTACGTAGAACGTCGACATCTCCCTGCAAAAGTTGCAAAATCCCAACGTCGTTTTATCCCTCAACTAGGATATACATGCTACTGGGAATGAAGTTAACAGTCAGACGACATACCATTACGCCACGAAGTCAGGGTCTTTAGAAAGAATCGAAAATAAAGAATTTAAAACGAAGGTGGTTTTCTAGGTCAAATATCATGCTACAGCAGAGCAAGAGTAAAGAAAACGAATTCACAGCGCAAATTTTGTTGTGAGATAAAAGTGGCCGAAATAAAAGAAATTTACGACGTCGTTTCGTAAGTGTTTCATATTATCATCACGGTAGCATATAAAAAGTTATAAGAATGGGCGAGCAAGCCGAGAAGCAACCGGAAAAAAAACCTTTGCCGGACATACAGAAAAAAGGCACACACACACACACAAGCACACACATTTTCGCTTTTATATATATATATATAGACTAGTGGGGGTACCCAGCATTGCCTGGGTGTTTGGAAGTGTGTGTTGGGGAAGTAAAGCAGAACTAAATGGAAACTTAACCTTGTTTAAATATTTTTAAAAAAACATGTTACACCTCTTAAAAAATGAAACAAAAATACCAGCCATTCTAAAAATGGAAAAAAAATCTTTTGTAAGTGTAAAAGTAAAAAAAAAGAGGCGGTTGGTGGCAGGTAAGCTCAACCCCGAACCCTTGAGGCCAATAGGCTGACAGGATACACCTGCCCTACGGAGATGGAAGCAATGTTAAATTTAAAAGTGAATAAATTCAAATTGAGGTCAAACATCACGCTATTCCGCAGTTAACTATTTCTGCGAGACAGTTTTTTTTGTTTTAATTCTTCTCTTGTTGGGGAGGGGGGGGCAAAATAACAATTATCTGATATGACGGTTTTCAGCGACATTAATCAAAGCGCTCATTGCCGCACGAGTGTCGCCGAGTTTTTTTGTTGTTTTTTTTTTTTGTTTTGTTTTGTTTTTCAGTTTCGCTTTTTTTATACCGAAAAGCCAAAGACACACGTGTGGGTCAATAAATGTGGCGAAAATCCCACGTAAAAGTTGCCCAAATTAAAAATACACGCCGAGTCATTTCTTAAATATTAGATATTATCATCTCGGTAGCATATAAAAAGTTATAAGAATGAGCGAGCAAACAGAGAAGTAGCAAAAAAAAAGCCTTTGCCAGACATACAGAAAAAATTTGCACACACACACATTTTCGCTTTTATACATATAGATATATGACTATTTAGAAACTGATAAATAGAAAACAGGAATACTACTATATAGATTGATAGGCACACCGTCAGAAAGACAAACAAGACAAAGAATTTCAGGTCTTAACGTATTTACTTCTAAAAGTAGCGTTGAGGCTTGGGTGAGACGAACCAATTACCTTGACGAATGGACCAAACTATTGTAAGGGAGACAATCCGATTCTATACATGGAAACGTCAAATTGTCGAGCGCTTACTAACTGCGGCTCGTGTATCAATAATAAATGGACAAAGAAAAGCAACTTGAAAGATAAAAAAAAGACAGAAGCCTTTATGATGGAAATAGATGTTTGTGTGACCATCGCTTTAATAATTTAATAACTGGCCGGGGCGATTTTGTTGGAAAATAGAAACTACAGTAAGCATTGTACACATATACAGATCTGAAATTTTACTTATACACGATCTTGTTACATTTATATTCTCAATAGACAAGCACACACACACACACACACACACACACACATATATATATATATATATATATATATATATAACACATGCACATATTTGTATATATATTATAGTAATGGGTCACTGTATCACAACTCTTCAGTGCGACTAGACAATAACCGATTCTAAGACAGGAATCGAACCTACAACCATCTAGTTTATAGTCAGCAATTTTACACCTAACCACGAGATCGACGCTCCTAAATCATATCTCTAATATCTTTACATAACCATCGATGGTCACGTTTAAAGTGCTTCATTAAAAAAGAAAGAGAGAGCTACTTGGATGAAAACAGACCGAAAAAAAAACATATATATATTCATCAACACTGACGTGTACATATTCGATTTGCCGAGCGGATTTTTTTTTTTTTTCAATTTCGGCAGGCATATTATATAGAATGGCGACCAAAAGTTGTTGTTCGGCCATATTTTTCTCAACTTAACAACTGCACACGATGACTAAAATTATTAGAAACTATATTCATAAAAAAATACAGCAATTTTTAAACCGGATCTCATTTAACACGGGACAAATATACTAACAGTATTTAATAGCTAACGTAAAACTAAATTAATAAATCATAAAATAGAAAACTCGAAACTAAAAATAAAATTAAATTAAAACAATTCGCCCCAACCCTACTGCACCCACCTTCATAGCCAATAAAAAAATAATTATAAATACACCAAGCCTCAAGAGAAAAGCAAAAGAAAAGAAAACAACAACAATTGCTCCTGCGATATTCGGATGCACCGATAGAAAGCGCTTGAGAAAAATATGGGCACCCAGGGTGGTCAAAAAGTCAGGTAACATGTTAAAGGTAATCAGACATAAAAAGGGGAACAATTCTAAACATTTTGAAGAAAGATTTAAGTTAACAAAATAAACATATTTCATGTTTGTTTCATTTTATATTTCAATGTATGGTACTTAAATATACGTGTATTGCTAATATCGTTTTTCTTTAAAATGTTACCTGACTTTTTGACCACCCTGTATATAATATGCCTGCTGAAATTAAAAGGTCCGCTTGGCAAATCGAAAAGATATCCAGAAAGATTGGAAAAAGAAATAATTCTGTCGTGTTTAATCAGACGTGTCTAAATAAGGACTTTCTGCCAAAATATACAAATGTGTGTGTGTGTGTGTGTGAAAAAGACGAAGAAAAAAATTAAATGCAGGAATAAGCCATGAAAACGTATCAACAACGTCTTCAGATTGTTTCTGCTAGCGTTTGTTTATCCGAACGAAACCGGTTTTCGATTTTTGATTCAGGTGTTTATTTTATTTTTATTTTATTTATTTATTTTTTTTTTTTTTACTATTGTGTTTTTTCACACATCCTGTCTCCATGGCATTAAGTTTATGATGTGTCGTCTATTTCATCCTTGCATATATGTATGGAAAGGGAGTTAGAACACGTGTGTGCGTGTGTGTGTGTGTGCGCCCATCTATCTAGATTCCGAAATTGCATGTGTACGCACCCCAGACCACTTTTCATCCGACAACCATACGGGCCGTATCTTTAGACGTTCCCGCGCATGATTGAAATGGCACTAATGCTTTTCTTGTATATGGGGTTGGGTAGTGTAGCATGAATTGGTGCGAGTAACCTGGATGATTGGTCAAATAAAAAGCGGCTCATAAGCAGACGTAAATGACGTCGAATCTATGTATTACTTAACATATTGCAGTAACTGTCATCGTAAAAGCGCGAGAAATTATTTCTGCTCCAGACTAACAGTGGCCTCGTGTTTACAATCGTATAATTTGATAGGGAATATCGTAAAAGAGGCCATCTTGTAAGTTAGTCGAGGCAGCAACCGTTCAGCCATGCGTGATGTATGCTAAGGTTCATCCCCTATTGTGTAGCTGCAGTGGTTTTGCATCCATTCGCTTGCTTTACAGGTACTTCCATCGAATGTTATGCAATGCACTTACCGCAATTGTACCGCCTTAACAATAACCCAGACCGACCCGACAAGCAGCAAAATAGCACCCCGTCACTGTCCAGGGCCCTAGATGCACGATGATTTTCTACTTATGTAGCTTCTTTTATCGGACCGTAAAGTGTGTGGTCCCGAATCATTAAGTGTCCTTCCACGTGCTGAATGCGGTTCCTCTAATTAGGATATAACAGCAGAACTAATTTAAAACCTTTTATAAGTATATTCGAGATTTCATTTTATTGCGGACTGTTATCCTCATCTTCATTGTTGTTGTTGCTGTCAAATCATCCTCTGGCCTTCTTCGGGTTGTTAACCGCGACGGGATGGGAATCATGGGACTGTATAATCAATTATTACTGTCAACTAATCCGCTGGCCTGCTTTGGGCAGGATCGAAACCGCTATCTCCAGACAATGTTTACCTAGATCCGTAAAGATTCAACTCCTCTATCAACTGCGCCACGGGCCCCAAAGGACAATCAAGGTTGTATTTTATGGTATTTTGCCTCCAATTTGGAGTTTTTATTTGGTATTTTATTGTCGGGTCAGTACCGAATGGTATTATGTATTATTTATTTTTTATTTTCTGGAATCGTTCGGAATTTTTTGATATCATACCAAAAGCAGGCAAGCGAATTATATTGATCAGAACGTGGTAAGAAAATAAGAACTATTAAAGGCAATAATTACTGGGTATACAGTTACAATCCCAGCATTCCTATCTTGTCGCGGTTAATCACCTGAAACAAGGCCAGAGGATGAGTTGGCCGAAACGTGTTAAAACAGTAACAACTATGAAGATGAGAACAATCAACAAAAAATGAATACACAAATTATGAAACCTCATCGCAAACGATTCTAAAAATTAAAACTAGAATAATACAAGGATATCCGATTATAATAAGATGTTTGTGTATAAGGCCGTAATTAGAATTTTCCAAAATGTTCATTAGTCCAGACTGCCAGTAATATGCTGTTTTTTAGGCATAATGAAAACGAACATAGCGCTTTTCATTAAATCCCAGGAAATGTCAATATTGTTTCTAATCTATCAGTAAGTTTAAATATTATAGATTTGCATAATTTTCAAAATTTGACACGAAAGCTTTATTATATAAAGTGAACATGAACACCTCCAAATTTCCAAAATAATAATCGAATGTTTTTTTTTTCGATTTTATACAAAAAGAATCAAACAATTTTCATCCAGTTTATCTCTTTAAAGTTTTTCACTCAATTTTCTGAAAATATTTCTCCCCCACCCCCTCGAGGAAGCACTTGTTCACACAATTTGCTAATTTATTATCCGTTGAATTGAATCATAAAAAAGAATATCACGACTTGATTTCTAACAATACCATGACATTCACGGTCATGACTACGTTTTGCATACTTGATGTTTGCTTTGCACACTATGTTTTTTACTTACTCATCACCCCCAAATGGTTAACAGAGTAAACTGCCATAACTCGACGTCGCCGTGATAATAAATTCTGTTTACTCAGATTTTATTTTTATGGAAGAAACCACATTTATTAAAAAAAAGATGAATAAAATGCCCAAAAATGAGAGCTTACCGAAGATATTTAAATTTCCGTCAAAATTCTTAACACACGCAGACACGAAGTTTTCTATATAAACATGATATAGTATGTACGTATGTATGTGCATATATAAAACATAATATAGTATGTATATATATATATATAAATGCATACAACAGTGAAATAGTGTATACATATATACCACCATGAAATAGTATGTATACATATACAACAATTAAATAGTGTATATATATATATAAATACAACCATGTAATCGTATGTATGTAAGTATGTATATATATATACAACCATGTAATAGTATTATATATATACAACCATGTAATAGTATGTATATATATATATATATATATATATATATATATATATATATATATATATACAATCATGTAATAGTGTATATATATGCGACCATGAAATTGTATGTCTATATATATATATACAACGATGAAATACTATGTATATATATATATATAAACGTGAAATAGTATATGTATATATATGTATATATATATATATACAAACATGGAATAGTATGTGTGTATATATATCCATGAAATAGTATGTATAATACATATATATATATATACAACCATGAAATAGTTTGTGTATATATACACAACCATGAAATATTATGTGTATATATATACCCATGAAATAGTATATATATATGTATATATACCCATGAAATAGTATATATATATATACACCCATGAAATAGTATGTATATATATATGTATATACAATCATGAAATAGTATGTATATATATATGTATATATATATACAACCATGAAATAGTATGTATATATATGTATATACAACCATGAAATAGTATGTATATATATGTATATATATACAACCATGAAATAGTATGCATATATATACAAACGTGAAATAGTATATAGATATATATATATGTATATATATACAACGATGAAATAGTATGTATATATATTCAAAGTTGAAATTGTATATATATATGTATATATATACACAAACATGAAATAGTATGTATGTATATATATACAAGCATGAAATAGTATATATATATACAAGCATGAAATAGTATGTGTGTATATATATATACAGCCATGAAATTGTATGTGTATATATATACAGCCATGAAATTGTATGTGTATATATATACAACCATGAAATTGTATGTGTGTGTATATATATATATATATACAACCATGAAATTGTATGTGTGTATATATATACAACCATAAAGTAGTATGTGTGCATATATATATACAACTATGAAATAGTATATATATATATATACAAGCATGAAATAGTATGTATATATATACAAACGTGATACAGTATATAGATATATATGCATATATATACACACAAACATCAACTAGTATGTATATATATACACACAAACATGAAATAGTATGTATATATATATGCACACAAACATGATATAGTATGTATATATATATGCACACAAACATGAAATAGTATATATACACACAAATATGAAATATTATATATATATATATATATATATATATATATATATATATATATAGTCATCCACATACAGTACTGTTTTGCTGTATCACGGCTCATCATTTCGGCAGCTATAGAC
Source organism: Euprymna scolopes (assembly GCF_053919585.1). Lineage (NCBI taxonomy): Eukaryota > Metazoa > Mollusca > Cephalopoda > Sepiida > Sepiolidae > Euprymna > Euprymna scolopes. The sequence goes on from NC_136491.1 coordinate 90,991,371, forward strand.
AACTACCTCAAGCCAGTATCGAAACCCGAACGCCCAAGCGACAGTCAAGGCATCTTACCATTACGCTATTTGGCTGGTGCTGTGCGGGTAGTGCATAACCAATGTTTTCACATCGTCAAAATGCCTAAGCTTAATTTTTTTCACAAATGGCATCCCCTCATACGCTAATTGCAGTTTGTATATCACTTCCCACGACCGAAAAATTGAATTGCGAATTACTTAGGACCTCTATCCAGTCATGGCTGACAGAACAAGAGCACGCTACTCCCGTGAAGTAAATAAAGGGTTTCGTTCGAAATTCCATCCAAATTCCTGAGTTCGACAGAAACATTCCCGAGTTCGACAAGATACACGTGGAAAAGGTCGGATGTTACATCGACCGAAACGTTTTGAAAATCACCCTCAATATGAGAACAGTAGTCCGATGAATCAAATGATACAAAAAGAAAATGTTTTACGCTGATCAGCATTAGTTTCAGCTTAATGCTACATAATGGATAGCCCTACGTCGGATAGGGAATACACCAGCAAGTGTTGTTCTTGTGTTGAACCAAGTACAGATCGAACTGACACGAAGTTTGGGAAATAAACAAGTTTCCACGAAAGAGGCAGCAAGAGATGTCAGGCCAACTAGATCAAAGTAGAGCAAAATAGAGATGCATCAGTCGACATGACGTCACGCATATCAATTTTGGCAAAGAAACGATGCAACCGGCTCGGAATGGATTGCTTATGATGATGGAATAACTAAAAAGCATAGCGAAATGCCCGCCTTGGATCTATGTTCGCAGTGTCCACTCATTTGTCCGTAATAAGATAGGTAACCTATTCTTGAAAGATTATACCAGTCTCCTTCTCTCCCATGTAAAAACAAATAAATAAGACACACCTTAAGCAACCAATACAAATATATAAGTTTAGTGCTTATTTTTGCCCGATACAGACTGTTGGTTATCGACAAACATAAATTAAACGAAATCATTACCCTTGGGACGTGTTCGCTTTTTTATACTTGCATGATTGTTGGAGAAATTAATTTAGCATACATCTTCAATACGATGGTTCGAAAGTAGTCCCATGGCCATTGGTGGACAGTTTCCATAAAAGCGCCACCTAACGACAGAATATAAGCTCAGACGTTTGAATTATTCATTCCTTCTGCAGAGAAGTGTTTTCTTGTATTTTGTTTAAATATTTAAACGCAATTTCATGTTCAACATTATTCATAATTACTAGCTATTTCAGTTATGAGCATTGTAATTTTGTTTTTGCGAATGATATTTTTGAAAACATTTTTAAAATTTATTTATTTATTGTCAAAGAATCTTAAAATGAGTAAGACAATTGGATGTTAGCCATAGAAGTAATTAATACCGAAATGATAAATTACTCAGGCTGACCTACTTCTAAAAACATTGTTGCTATTCTGTCGCATCCGGGCAAAGACAGTCACAATTATCATGTTCCGACGGCCATAATTACTAAGAGCAGAATTTCGTCTTTAATGTAGCAGACGTAAAATAGTGACATGTTATGGAGATGCTTGCCAGAATATAAAGGAAGAATGGGCGTTGAAGTTTAAATTTTAAAATATCAAATCAAAATGTTTATAAAAGTAACCTCGACATTTAATTTAAGTATGTTAGTTATTTTTGTATGTGCTATATGTTTTTTTTTATTAAAGATACGTGATAAAACTTCCGTCGGTGAGTAGGTAAACTAAATTCCTTTAACAGTACAGATTTGCACCGTTTTTATGTATTCTTTATCGTATTAAACGTGACGGTTCTGATCTCCTTTCTAATTCTGATTAAAATCTATAATTTTCACTAATAGTTCTTAAATAAGACATTGAAATTCCGTCACTCATGCTAAATTAGTCATTAACATTTATTATTTATTAACACTTTTGTTTAAAATTAACAGATGAGATATTCAAGTAATGAGTAAAATCATTAATATATATATTATCACTGTATATTAATCTCTCTCTCTCTCTCTCTCTATCTATCTATCTATATATATATATATATATATATATATATATATATATATACTAGCGGGGGTACCCGGCGTTGCCCGAGTGTTTGTTTCCGGGACGGGGGGGGGGAGTTTTAAAAAATATTATGGTAGGTAAGAAGGAAGGATCAAACCCGGAGTCATGAGTAAAAGTAGGAAAATAAAGTGTGAAAAAAAAAAACATCTGCAACGTTAACAGTTCGGCCACCAAGAAAAGTCCATTCCAGTTGTTCAGGAAAAAAAAAAAAAAAAAACGACTACGGTTGGTCGGCGCGAACGTGAAAATATAATGTGAATTGTCCAGCACGCTAACCACTACGCCACAGAGCACTGCAGCTTAGTTTAGTGATTTTAAATAACTTCACATGAAAGAACTACGAAGCCAAACCGGTGTTTTCTTCTCAACTGTTCCTTGTGAACGATCCCCAAACGGTGTTAAGTGGTGGCAGGGGGAGGAGGAATTTATTAGAGAGAAAATATTTTACCACTTCCATTGATCTTAACCGATTTTGGCCGTGACTTCTCAGCAGAAAAAGTATAGAAATCTAAGGTTATCGAGGAATTTGATAAATAATAATTGTTCTGCCGTTTGTGCATATTATATTTGCATGAAATATCTTGATTTTTAATCCTATTAATGTCAAAATCAGACGGGAAAAAATTAGTTCATTATATATATATATATATATATTTATATAGATATATATATATTTATATATATATATATATATATATATATATATATATATATATATATATACAGTGAGATACATGAATGTACAGTGATTATTAGAAATAAATAGCGATATTTAAAACAAGAAATAAAATAGGTTTCAGACTCCTATAATCCGTTCGGCGCAGTGGTTAGAGGACTGGAAAAAATTAATTGTAAAAAATAATAGTGTCCTGAAGGTTGGAGGTTCAATCCACAGCGTGGGCGACCGAAAGATACAATTGCGAATTACTTCTGTCTGACGGAACAAGATAATGGTACCCCCGTGAAGTAAAGGGTTCCGCTCGAAATTCTGTCCAAATTCCATAGTTCGACAGGAACTTTTCCGAGTTCGACAAGATACATCTGAAGAAGGTTGGAGGTTATATCGACCGAAACGTTCTGAAAATCACACTTAAGATGAGAGCAGTAGTCTGGTGAATCCAAATAATACGAATAATTAATCCTCATCTCAAAAATTCAGAAACGTAATATCTATTATTTTATATAATAAAATTGTAAAATCCCCCATAAATTGTAGGTATATACATTTACATCGCCTTGCACTCCCATTATCGTACAAGAGTTTATGATTCAGGCTCTTTTTTGCTTTAAACATTTATTCAAAGTGTTTGGCTTGGTGGTTTGTAGAATGAAATTGTTGTTTTAGTTTTGTGTTTTGCAAAAAGAAAAAAAAAACATGAATACTTGGTGTATTTTTTGTAAGACAGCTGGTACCCTTAGACTGCCTGATCTGACGTTACCAGAATTTTAAATTAAAAGCCTTTCAAAAAATGCAAAACCGCATAAAAGTAAGTCATGTGATCCAACATAAGAATGTCGCTAGTTTAGTAGTATTTATGCATTTAGAAGCTTTAGACGAAAAGCGTTGTTTTTGTCTTGTATTTTTTTCACAACATGATTGAGTTTTTTCAAAAGGAATGAAAAAACGATAACAGAAATATTTGATGCATTTTAGGTGAGGAAACCGGTATCTACAAACAACCTGATCTGATAAGAGCAGAACTTTAAATTCGAAGCTTGTCAAAAACGAAGGGATACGTGAAGACATGTGATGTGTTTCCACTAAGGAACGTTGCTAGTTTAATATTATGTAGGAATTTGACAGCTTTCTAAGTTTACAGCCTGCACGAGACTATCACATCTATACACAGTCGTTATGTCATAGTTGGGAATCTCTAGGATTTCTAACCGTTAAAAACACGGAAGTTTTTATTGCAGGAAAAACTGCATACTTTCTACTGCTTATCTTACAAGCCTTGGGGTTTTTACGTAAATGCATTCGTTCGTGCTTTTGTTAGATCGTAAAAACCAGTGATGCCCAGTGGCGGCTGCTTGATGTTAATAAAACCCCCATTCGAGTGGGATGTTAAAATGTTCGCTTTTAAATGAACGTGAGTCGAGGACGCATTTGCAAAAATTGTTGTCGCTATAAAGCATGGAGCTGTTTTATTCCCAACCCACAGGTTCGTCATAATGCCGGCATCGATAACTTACGATTCTAATAGAATTACCCACTTGAAAATTCTTGAACAACTTCATTAAATCTAGCATCATTATATACTGCATATGCTCTCTCTCTCTCTCTCTCTCTGTATCTCTCTTTCTGTATCTCTCTCCCTCTCTCTATCTCCCTATTTTTAATTGTACTCTGTCACTCGCTTTTCTCAGATTTGTTATTATAATGGTGCTTCGTTTGATGAGTTTGTTTTTCGCGCATTTATCTGGAGCATATGCTATATTTATTATACACGTTTTAATATTAGCATTAGCATTTTATGCTTATATATATATATATATATATATATATATATATATATATATATATGAAGTAAGAATTACAATTATGTTTACCAAGATAATGCAAGATGGCAAATCTTATTTTGTGCTTCCTTCTTAAAATTAAACGT
>NC_136491.1:90998532-91038532 GCF_053919585.1 Euprymna scolopes
GAAGATCGGAGAGGAGAGGAAACAGTGCGTCTGTCAGAGTCTGCAGAGGATAGAAAAAAGATTGAATGAGATAGTACGGTGGGTACGGCTTTATGTGTATATATATATATATAAAATATATGTATGTATGTAGGCATATATATCCATGCATATATGTTGGCATTTATACATCTTTATAGACATATATGTGTGTGTGTATGCATGTATATACATTTATAGATGAGCTTATAGTTTTATATATATAAATATATATATATATATATATATATATATAGAGAGAGAGAGAGAGAGAGAATCATACATATACTCATATATATATATATATATCTAGGTATATATATATATGTCTATATATATATATATATATATATATATATATATATATATATATATATATTAGTGTTGGCACGATTATATGAATCTGGAATCGGAAAAATCGAATCACTTGGGGTATCGGACTTGGAATCGGAAAAGTTTTGCCTCTTTCTCGATGCCAAAAACGATTCGTTTAATTGTCATTTTTTTATTTGAGTTTTTTTTTTTTAAATATAAAATCTTCCACAGTTGGCACTAATGATAAAATAATAAATATTTATTAATTTTAATTTACCAGTAAAACTAAAATATATAGATCGTCTTACACCACTATATTTTTGCGCTTGCGAAAATATCTGCACACTTAGCATGTGTTTTTATGGTAATCATGAAAAATAGCAGATCTATAGTTAAACATTTTAAAATCTATTAAGAATCGGAATCGAATCGGTAATTGTATCGCAATCAAGAATTTAGGACGGAATCGCTAATAGTATCGGAATCGGAACAAATACTGAAATCGGCCCATCACTCATATATATATATATATATATATATATATATATATATATATATATATATATATTAATGGCTGCGTAGATTTTGTTTCTCAGATGTAGATCAACTTAAATGTTTGTGCTTACTAAAGAGTGCTCGATGAATGAAGAGTATGTGTTGGAGATGATCCCGTCAGCAGATCTGCTAGACTGATGAGGTGTTGATCTCTTACGAGATCGCTACAGAAACATGAATGCACATACGAAGGATATAATGTTTGCATAAGTAAACGTATTATACACACACACACATATATATATATATATATATATATATATATATATATAATGGCGCATGTATGTGTATATTCAAGTATATGTATTAGTATGAATGTAAACTTATGGAAAGTAAGCTACTCAAAACGTCCATCTTCTATTCCTGGAATAAATCACCAGGCTTATTATCCTAAACGTTTCTGTGATGCTTACTTGCCATAAGTATGTCATACTACAACTAAACTCTCCTTAAGTATTGCACACTGGTGAAGTCATTACCGAAAACATATTTTCGTATTATATTATATTATTTCATAATAATGTTAGCAGGGTCCATGTCCCGGCGTTGCATAGGAGATCACTGTTTAGAGATGAGAGGGGGTAAGAATATGTAGCCAGGAATTTATGTTTGTATCGTAAGGAATGTCGACTTTTTTCAACACAATATAAACAGAACTAAACCGACTTTGTAAAATATCACTTAGTTACATGTTAGGTTATATTTAATGTAAATATTCGAAAAACAAAAAACAGTACTCGTCGTATTGTGTAGATGTTTCGATAAAGTTTCTTAACATTTCTTATTGGTACTTTTACTTCACAAAGCATGCGTATTTTTCATCATGGTCGACTACTTCTTTTGTTAACTTGTAGCCTATTTCAGAATTTAAAAAAAAACGCTTCTTCCCCAGTGAAAAAAACATCACGAGGGCCACATGCAGGATATTACTGACAGATTCTTAGATTTGGCTACAGCGATTTATCTTGCAAACAGCCTAACAAAGCTCAAACCAATGTTTCGCTTTGCACTTCTGAGCCCCATACAGGACCTAATGTCTTGGTTCTTGGAATAATATTGAAAATGCTTGACAGGTTGTTTACTTAGACAGAACATTGTCAAGAGATTTGTCCTGGAGACCTATGCACCCATAAAGCAATTGCCGTATTTTTTTTCAGTCAATTTATAGTTTTTTCTACACATGTTTAATAGTCGATCTCATTTTTTCTAGTTCATTGTACTCAACGTTTGTACTTGGCCTAGACGATTATATTGAGGAAAGTTATTAAGAGTGTACATATTTTTTTATCGTCATCACTTAAAAAATATATTAACATGATTAGTAGATCTATCGCTTAAGAAAGCATGGGTTCTGTTCTTGGTGTTTTTCTGATTTTTTTTTTTTTTTTTTTTTTGCAATTTGGCCATCTTCATCCCAAATCGTATTTTGGTTCAAGCATCTATTCGGCGTGAATAACATACAAATTTAGTGTATTTGGCCTGACTTGAAGACAAAGCGCTCGCAAGTGCAATTCTCAATCGATAAAAAGGAGAGATGTAGAGTGCGTGGGGGTGGGAGGAGGTAGGATGGACGCGCAAGGAGATCGTTGGATGTAAAGGCCTTTCTTCGCTGTTCATTTATTTTCAGATTCTGATTAATCAGAGCATAGACGTGAGATTGGAGAAAAGTAGCATCTGTTTACAGTTCGAATCAGATTATATAAACGTGGAAGCGTACGTTCGACAAAGTCTTGAACAAGTGGAATAAATTGTGTGCATTTTCCAGCGAACATATTAAAACAAAGCGTAAACCGATAAGTGAATAGGTGGAAAGGGGAGACGAAAAGAATAGGAAGAGAAAGCGGTGCTGGCGAAACAGGGGGGGGTGAGAGATATAAATAATAGAAGGTTGACTCAGATAAGAAGGAAGAATAAAAGTAAAGCGCATAAGAATCAAAGAAGAACGATAAATGGAAAGCGAGGTGAAAGGAAAAGTAAATTGTGCAACAAAAGGAATAAAGGGGAGACAATAGCAGTAAGAAATGATAAAAAGAAAGGGAACGAAAGAGAGTAAAGATAGAAAGGAAGGAAAAAGAGAAAGCAAGAATAGAATTAAATAAATAAAATATATAAAAAATAGGGGGAGTAAGGATTGAAGAAGGGAACGCAAGCGTAAATAAATAGGAGCAAGGAGTGAATGAAAAAAGGTAAGGATAATAGAATGGAGAGCAAGTAGGGGATAAAAGAGAGCAAGCATAGAAAGGAAAACAAGGATAAGTGAAACGAAAACAATAATAGAAGAGCTAATGAAGATGGAAGAAATGTGAAGAAAGTGAGAAGAAAAGAATAGGGATAGAAAGAATTCAGAACAAATATTAGACGAAGCGAGAATAAAAATAAAAAGAAAAAAAGGTAAGAGATGAGAGCAAAGATAGAAGAGAAATCAAGGGAAGAAGAAATTAGAATTATATGAAAAAAAGAGTGTAAGGATTGAATGGAAAAGAGAGCAACGATGGAAGGGATGAGAACAAGAATGAAAAAAAAGAGTATAAGGATGTAAATAAGGAGAGCAAGGATAGAATAAAATGGAACAAAGTGGGAAGAAACGAGAGTAAGAATATAAGAATATTAAAAAAGAAAATAAGGAAAAAGATTACAGAATAAAAGGTGGCAAGTATAGGAGAAAGTTGTACATGGACATCAGCGCGGCTATTCTTTATTGAGGTTTTAACAAAAAATGCAATCATATCCTTTCTAAAATAGACAGATTCCCATACTATACGCACTTTTTTTTTACTTGATAATATTTTTTGTTTTTACTTGGCCATGCGGATTAAATTTCAAATGTTTTAAATATTAATATTATTATTATTATTATTAATAAGAAAAAGAATAATAATAATAGAATAACAATAACAAAGTCTGTCGCTAGCGAGGGCTACTATTGAGCGTAACCAGTTATACAGTCCTTTTGAAATTTTCATCTCTATTTTTTTTTCGTTATCTACTGAATATTTTTGATGAAACCTATATGAAATATGTTCCTTATTAAATTGTAAAGATTTTCTATTCTGAAAGAAATTTTTTAAAAATTAATCTAAAAAAGTTATTTTTAACTTTTTGTTAAAAAAAATTCAGATTTTCTTATTATTCAGACATGTATGACAAAGAGAGAGTTGCAAAAAAGAGTTGTGGTGTGAGGAGAATTACAAACTGAAACAGAGAGAATATTCAGACCTGTAATAATACAAAGGGGGGGTTGCAAAATGAGTTGTGGTGTGAGGAGAAATACAATCTGAAATAGAGAGTAGCAGAGTTTTTATAAATACATACAAAATCACATTCATCTTTTTTAAATTCAAATTAATAAATTAAGTAAAATATAATCTTAAAAAGATAGTATACAAGTTAGAAAAGCATTTCATGAAAATTGTTAAACAAAATGTTTTTAATATAGGCTTTAAAAATAAAGGTACAAGATTCAATTTGGAATTTATTCATCTTCAAAGTACACTTTTATACATTTTACAAAGTAAAGTATTAAATTTGCATACCTTACTTTGTAAAATTTATAAAGGTACACTTTGAAGATCGGTTACTATTCTTGTATTTCTTGTAATATAAACCCTTATTCTTAAACTTTTATATGTGTTGTGTGTCGAATTCACTGCGATTTCTCACCATTGAAATAACAAAATGAAAGTAATAACGCGTTCCTCGTTTCGGAGAGAAAATCCTCCAACTAATTGTATTTTAAATATTTAAACGGTGGATCTAAGTAGAATTCTACCTTGTGGCAGCCACTTGTACTTATTTAATTTCTGTAAAATCATTGTCTCTCTTTCTCTCTCTCTCTCTTTCTTTCTCTCCAGACATTTCTCTCGCCCTTCTCTATCTCTATTTTTGTATGTATGTACATAAAATTATATATATATATATATAAGTGTGTGTGCGTGAATATCTTTATATATATATATATATATATATATAGATAATGATATATATATGCATATATAAATATATATAATAATATAATTTTACATATAAATATATATAATTATACGCATATATGTATATATAACTATATATATGTATGTATATATAAGTATATAATTAGATGCATATATGTATGTATATAACTATATATAATTAAATACATATATGTATGTATATAACTATATATAATTAAATACATATATGGATGTATATAACTATATATAATTATATACATATATACAAGGCCAGACTATTTGCCAAGAACTTTGCAGCTAATTCTACCTATGCGACAAAGGCCATCAACTCCCCGTATTTCTTCCTATAACAGACACCACGCTATGCAACATACAAATATCTGTGCGTGAGGTCGCCAAGCTAATCAAGAACCTTGATTCCAGTAAAGTAACTGGCCCTGACGGCATTCCAGTTATAATGCTGAAAAAGCTCCAACCAGAACTTGCCCCCATACTTACAAAACTGTTTAAACGTTGCCTTAAGGAGAAGTGCTTTCCAACGCCCTGGAAAACCTCATCAGTATGCCCTGTATTAAAGAATTCAGGTGAAAAGTCATCTCCCTCTCAGTACAGACCAATAAGTCTCCTGTGTGTCATGAGTAAGTTGTTGGAATCCATATTAAATAAAGAAGTAGTCAACCACCTCAACAGAAACAACATTCTTAGTGACATGCAATATGGTTTCCGCTCTGCAAGATATACAGCAGATGTGCTAACGGTTATATCTCATAGGATTAGTGAATCTCTTGACAAAGCCTTCCTTTCCAGGGAAATTGCTCTTGACATATCATAGGCCTTCGATAAGGTATGGCATAAGTACCTACTTCACAAGATTTCCAGCTATGGTATCACTGGAAATGTTTTCTCAATCATTAAATCATTTCTCTCCGATAAGTTCATAAGAGTAGTGGTTGATGGGCAGAAATCAGAGGCCCACAGTATTAATGCTGGAGTCCCTCAAGGGTGCATCCTGGGCCCAGCACTCTTCCTGATCTACATCAATGATCTCCCAAAACACATACTTAAATCATTCGTTGACATCTATGCTGATGACACGACCATCTATCGCAACATATCAAAGGCCGTAAATGACAAAGTTCTCTCTAATTCTCTCCCCTCTGATCTTGAGCGAGTGATACAGTGGGGGAAGAGGTGGCTGGTCACTTTTAATGCATCCAAAACCAAGCTTCTATCTTTACATCATCAACGTTCTGATCCCTATCTGGAATCAATTGAAATGGATGGCTCTCGTCTTGGGGAGGCTCCATGTTTTGACAAGCTTCTGGGTTTGACATTTACTCCTGATCTAAAATGGAACAAGTACATCAGGTCTGTTGCCAAGGACGCTGGGAAAATGGTGGGATCCTTCTACCGCTCCAGATGATATCTCACTACTGATGCAATTCTTTATCTATATAAAAGCCAAGTACGTCCAAGGATGGAGTACTGCTACCACATCTGGACAGGAGCTGTTAAAAACAGCCTATCCTGCCTTGAAAGAGTACAAAATAGACTTCGTGGTTTAGTGGGGGGTGCCCTTTTCTCTTCTCTGCAGCCTCTCTCCCACAGAAGAGACGTCTCGAGCTTGTATTTGTGTTATCGTTATTTCCATGGCAGGTGCTCGTCTGAGCTCCAATCTCTCGTCCCCCTCGCCAATCTTTCATGAGAAACCTCCGTCTGGCTGAAACTACTGTCAATAATTTTCCCCACTCTTTATCTGTGCCTGAATTCAAACGTAGATTCCATGAGCAGAGCTTCTTTCTCAGAAGTGCACGACTGTGGAACTCTCTTCCGCTTTCCTGTTTCCCACCTGACTACAACTTGAATGTCTTCAAATCCGACATGAACAAATTCAGGACAAACTGCCCCCTTAAGTAAGACACTCTATCAAATCTCCAATACTAATGATTACTACAACACTATCTCATTGATTACTGTACACCCCATAACCCTTATCCCTGAGTGGCCTCCATGCCTTGATAAGTGGTGACCCCCCATGTAAGAAAAAATATATATAACTATACATAATTATATGCATATATGTAAGCATATAAATATAAATAATTATATTTTTGGGATATATAAATATATATATATATATAATTATATATAGGTATATAAAAATATAAATATATATATATATATATATAATTAAATATAGTTATATATAGATACTATAAATATATATATAATTATATATAGTTAAATATATATTATATAAATATATATATAATTATATATAGTTATAAATATATATAACTAGCACCTTTCTCAACTATGTGGACAGCCATGCTGTTTTAGGTGTGTTCTTACCATTGATAACATTTAATTGTTGTATATATATACTAGCATTTCAGCCCGGCGTTGCCTGGCTATTCGGATGTGTATGTTGAGCAAAAAAAAAGTGGTAGTAGGAAGGCAGGCTCGAACCCGTACCGCAAAGGAGGAAAAGAACGGGGTAAAACCTAACGTTTATTCTGTTACGACCATCGCCAAACAGGAAGCGACATTTTTTAAAATTAAAACTAGACAATCTAAAGGAGATGATAACTTTCAAAAATATCGGCGAAAAAAAGTGACCCCCCCCCCTGTAGAAAAGTTCCTAGTTGAAGGGGAAGATATTAATGTTTTTAGCCAATTTTTCGATATTTGTCATATGAAAGGTCGAACTTTAACAGATACTGATCTTGGTAAAATCTGTCGTCTCTATTGAAAGTTTAAGGCAGATATGCAAACAGACATACATACATACATTTATATATTGGTAACTAAAAATTTTCGATCCAAACTGATGAAAAAGCTTGCCCTATCTCTGAATACCCTTTATGTAAGATTTCAAATATTTAGACCAGAAATTGTCTGAGTAATTTGGAAGAGACCGCAGAGGTAAATTTTTAAAAAAAATTTGACCTCTTTTATGACTCCTTATAATTTATTGTTTTGGGGTCAAATAAAGTTATTAAGCTAGATCCATGTCCAAGGAAACTATATCTAAAATTTCAAGTGCGTAGATACAAAATTGTCGGAGGAGTTTGGTAGAGTTCTCAAAGGTCAAATCGTTGAGCTTTGACCCCTTAATCGCCAAATTACTGGCCAAAAACCGATCACATCGATTTTCCCAAATCTCAGTACCCTGTATATCAAATTTCGAGTCTGTAGACAAAAAATTGACAGAGTTATTGCGTAGGGAAATGTACACACACACAGACACGTTCACTTATATATATATATATATATATATATATATATATATATATATATACAAAACTGAGATCTACAGACTACGAGCCATGCTGAAATAACGTTATTTTTTAGAAAGTCATTTTTAATATGGAGAGAGAGGAGGATATTTTAATTATTCTGTATATTCATCTAACAATTTAATAAATCAAACATTTTTATACGGAATACGGATCATGCTAAAGTAATAATTTTGTTTGAGAATTGATCGATTTTCTAAAAATGACTTTATTTTTCTTAAAATTATTATAGCGTTTGTGGGAAGAGAAACAAGTTCATATATGTTGTACAATACTTGTCGAGAGTATTTCAGCTGTTTTATATATGTATCTACATTTACCCATTCGAGGGCATGTAGAATTATTTTAAATGTGTTTAGGATTACCCGTCCTAGGGAAGGTAAAATTATTTCATATACGTGGCCTAAATTTCCTGTCCTAGGTAAAGTACGATTACTTCATACATATGTTATGTAATACCCGTCCTAGGTTAGGTAAAATATTCTTTTGATCGAGATCGAAGATGATACATAAACCCCCAAAACTCATCCATCTTTATAATAACAAGTATGTTCAAAATCAACTTCATTTCCCTCATTGTTTTATACGGACCCGAGCAACGCCGGGTAGCCCTGCTAGTCTTATTATACGAGTTAAAACTGCAAGAACTTTCTTGTCAACCTAATAGAATGATACTCAATCAGGAAACTAAATAATAAGCAGCTATATGACAGTGACAGTCTTCTGGAGGTTGAAGGTTCAATCTTTAGTACAGACAATACAAATGATAGAATTACGAATTATTTAATAGGTTTAATCGGCCATGGCTGACGGAACGAGAGTACGCTTTTCCTGAAGATTAAAAAAAAAAAATTGTGTGTTGGAATTGCGTAAAGATACCCGAGTTTGCAATGACGCTCGTCGAGAAATGGGTGTTATTAGAATAACATCTAATTCAAGAACATTATTCCGACTAATGCGTTTATTGTTTGTTATGTGCTTTTTATGTTCATGTAGAAGTACAAATTCTATTTGTGTTTATCTGTTTTACATCATCGTCAAACTCTAAACATGCCAAAAGAAAAATAATTCTTTTAAAGTTAGTCTATTGTTCCACATCGAACCATAAAGTACGCCATAACCTCGTTTGAATTTTAGTTGCTATTTTATTTTCTCTGTTCTCGGTGTTTGCCATCTTCCAAAAACGCCAAATACAATAACATTCCTAGACTATGAAGGCAAGAAAAAAAAAAGATATTATAGAATGCAACTCAGTACAGATTCATATATATAGAACATTATTACTAACTACCTAGATTCGCCATATAGTTAGTAATCATGTCGAATATAAATCCTATAATATACTATAATATAAAATACTATTAATAATGTCGTTTTCGAATATAATCCTATAATATATTAAAATATTAATAATGTGGCTATAGAATATGTCCTATAATACGTTATAATATTATAATGTCGCTTTAGAATATAATCCTATAATATATTATAATATTAATAATGTCGCTTTAGAATATGTCCTATAATACGTTAAAATATTAATATTTTCGCTTTAAAATATAATACTACAATATATGATAATATTAATAATGTCGTTTAAGAATATAAGTCCTATAATACGTTATAGTATTAATAATGTCGCTTTAGAATATAAGTCCTATAATATAATAGTAATAATGTCGTTTTAGAATATAATTCTTATAAGTTATGATGAATTTTCTGGTGTTCAAAATCGTAAAAATATGTAAGGAGGTGAGCGAGGCTTTTTGTGTCTGGTTTCCATAGCAACCACGTCACTCCAGCGACTACTGTTGTTATTAATTCGACAAGTAACAAGTGTAACAGAGAGGATGTCAGCATGAAAGGGAGATAATTGGGAGGATTTTATTGAAAGAAGACGAGTGCCGTACATTATTACATATGTGTTTATGGGGGAAAAAAAATAAGACTGAAATTAAACAAAGAATAAGTGAATTTATTGGAAGCCTGGAAAAATTATGGATTACAATAGAAAAATGCGAGCACGAAAAGTAATATGGTAAATCTTAAACATGGAAAAGTAAAGGACTGGCTGTTAAAACTGGAAAAGTAAAGGACAAGACATTCTAGTAAAAATATAATAAATTCATAACTTAAAATATTGCAGCATTAATTTTTTTTACTTCAGTTTATAACATTATATAATCAATTCTTAATACTGCAATATTTTAAGTTAAATTTATTATATTTTTTACTGGAATATCGTGTTCTTTTTATTTTCCAGTTTTAAAAATTAGTCTATTACTTTTCCATGTTTAAGCTTAACCATATTTTCATGCTCGCATTTTTCTATTGTAATTATATTATAAATAATGTCGCTTTAGAATAGAAGTCATAGAATTTATATATTAATCCGGTAGTACCCTTAACGTACGTACATACGGTAGTACCCTTAACGTACGTACGTACGTGTGTCATGGTTTCCATATTATAAATTATTCGATCGGGAGATTCTATTTATTAAAAAGCAGGATAGAAGGTGATAACATACTTCAATAAATAAATTATTAGTATATAGATACGCTAATATAATGATCGTAGCATGTTAGCTCTTTCTATCTTCCTTTTTTAAATAATCACCCAAGACGCGATTTTGAGCCGTACATAAAACTAAAACATACCTTCTTGATCTTCTTGCTATGATCCTTTGGTAGGATCTGTTCTGTTTAAAGATAGTGTAATGATATCGTGGATTTTCCGTTCGTGCCGTGCGTCCAAACAATGGAAATATGTCACAGATTCCTATAAGGAAATTAAAGATAAACCGTATTAACCAGATACATTCTGACACTACATTAACCAGATTAATTAGATAAATAATTTAAGGATTTAACAAAGGGTTACAATAATATCGATATGTTATCATTCAAGCTAAACGTTCACAGAATTCTCAGAAGCAATATATTACATGTAATAGATGGCGTGGCTCACAGGTTCGCCAGTATATTATAATATTAAGAAAAGCGTTTTTGAATATAACTTCTATAATATATTATAATATTAATAGCGTTGCTTTAGAATGTAAATGTTATAATATATTTTAATATTAATAATGTTGCTTTTGAATATAATTCTTATAATCTATATATCTATAAACATGAAATTGTCTCTGTGTGTGTACATTTCACTACCAAAATACTCAGTCAGTTTTCAGTCTACAGACTCGAAATTTAACATAAGGGGTATTGAGATTTCGGAAACCCTTTTTAATCAGTTTTCGGCTAGAAATTTGGCTCTCAATGGGTCAAATCTCAACGATTTGTCCTTTGAAAACTTTACCAAACTCCCTCGCCAATTTTGGGTCTAAACACTTGAAATTGTAGATGTAGGTAACTGGGACATGGATCAAACTTTTTAATTTGATTTGGTCCCATAACAATGTTAAAAAGGCAAACTTGGGGTAAATGTTTTTTTTTTTTAAGTTGACCTCTGCGGTCTCTACCAAATTACTCAGCCAATTTTTTGTCTAAAGATTTGAAATTTTACGTAACGTGTATTCCGACATAGGGAAAATATTTTAATCTGTTTTTGGCCGAAAATTAGGCTGCCAAGGGGTCAACGTTCAAAAGATTTGACCTTTGCGGCTTCTGGCCAACTATTTAGCCAATTTTAGATCTAAACATTTGACATTTGACATAAATAGTATTCAAACATGCAGCAAGCTTTTTAAACAGCTTTTGGTCGAAAGTTTGGCTGCCATGAGGTCAAAGTTGAAAGTGTTGACCTTTGCAGACTCTACCAAACTCCTCCGTCAATTTTGAGTCTAAACATTTGAAATTTTAGATGTAGGTAATTTGGACAGGAGTCAAACTTTTTATATCTATATACATATGCACATAAAGTTATGAACAGTACATAGGGCCCGAGCAATGTCGGACTAGTATATATATATATATATATATATATATATATATATATATATATATATATATATATTAGTCTGTTATCTTTTCGCGGTATAGCAGTTAATTATTTGTATTTAATTTTTGCTCTCTTAATCGGTGACGCGGTTACCTACCCTTTCTTTTTTAACAGGTCGTATTTTTATTTAGTTTTCTTAATTAATCAAATATTTATTTTATTTAACTGTATATAGTGCACTAAATATAATATATTTTAATATTCTCTAAGCTATTTTAACAGAAGTTCGAACTTCTATGTTAGGTAGAATTCACACTAGAGTATTATTTTTGCCAGCGCTTTTCTGAATATGAAGTTAGTATTTTAAGTTTGTGCACGTAGAAATAACTTCAAATTATGCTTTTAAAGACGCTTTTTACTATTACACTAGAGCAGTCAGTTTTATTTTCTGTTTATTTTAATAGTTATCAATGATAATGCTTTAATTTTGACCAGGATTGAAACCATGTATAAACGATACATTTTTCATTTTTATTATAATTGCATTCTCTTGAAAAACATTTTTTTTTACTTTTTTTTTTCTAAAATTGGCATTCGTTTAAATATCCTAAATCGTTATGTGTACATTAACGTTACTTTTGTAAGACAAGTAATCGGAAGAACAATAGGTTTTTGATAAAAATCTGAATAAAATAGCGAAAAAAGACGTCACTTAAGATGGATGAGAAATAAATCTATGAAAATAAATCGCTATTTTTTTTGTGCCTTTCTTGCGTACTTAACGAGTGGACGGCCAGCAAGGCGAAGAATTTTACACCACTTAAAGATTGAAAGAATATTAACGGCATCATTCGAGATGTCTTCCATCTTCAATGGATGAGAAAAATAATTTTCAAATATTAATAAGTTATGAAGCAATAAGATATAAACCGATAATCTGTCTTCTCACAGAAGCAATGAATGATATAAACGCAAAAAGAATATATGTAAAAATCCATAAATACCATCCATCTGATATCAATAAATGATATTTGATGAAAAAGCAAAAAATAAACTGGATAATTTGATATCTTTGCTTTCTGTATAATCCAATAAAGTTGTGTAATTCTATTTGAGCGTTAACCTTGAAATTTGAGTAACATGTCAAGAAGAAGAACATGGCGCATAAAATAAAACATGGCCGCCTTTCACATCTAAGTTATCCTGAGTCGACTTGTATACGATCAACGTTGTGTTTATTTATTTCGGTAAAGAGTCAGAATGGCAGGTGTAAAGTCTTCCGGTGTCGGGGAAAAAAACTAGTTTTATTTTACAGAGGTAGGCTTACACTCGCCTCATTAACCTCCTAAGTAAGGTGTCACACGTGGACGAGTTAGTTAAATATTGGTTGGTGAAACGACATCTCTCCATATTATACAACAACCGTTTTAATATAAGTTTCACATCATAACGCCTATCTGTGCATAATATATCTGTTTTTATGTTTATATATATATATATATATATATATATATATATATATATATAATGTTGTTTCATCAAATACTTTTGCATGCAAAATCCGATCCATTTTGCTAATTCCTACCCTCTGATGAGAAGGAAAGTATTTCTTCGAAACTCCTCGGATTAAGGACTATCCACTTATCTAGTGTTTCCTTTTCAGATTAAATATGTTTTTAACTCATTTCAAAGTGTTTTTTAACATGTGTTATTAACTGTTTGCTCGTGTATATATATATATATATATATATATATATATATATATATATATATATATATTCTATAACAATATATATAATTATATATGTAATTACTTATATATATATTATAAATTATAATTATATTTAATTATATGATAATTATATATAGTTATAATCTACATAATTAGAAAACTCTGTTGACCATCCGGACGCACTTGCTTGGTTGAATCTTGCCTTCGACGATCGGAGATACTAAGGAATGAAAGTTGAGAGCTGTATGTTTTGGTTTCGATTCTAGCTGATGGCACTCAAGTCATTTTTTTTTTTGTTTGGATCTCACTACTATATATTAGATTCAATATAATAATAAAAAAAGAATTGTCTCTATAATAATTAATACGTTACCTACATAAATTAAAATATATTAAAGCGTATCTTACAACGTCAAGTGGCCTGTTATATAACTACTTCATTTACTCACATAAAATTAGTATACGAAAGTATAAATTTATGCATGAACTTGAAATATTTACTTCAAAAGTGCTCAATACTAGGTAGAGCTAGTTAGTAATTTATAAAATATATATGGCTTAAGCCTGAAGAATCCTAGAGTGGATGAAACGCGGAATATTCAGTGTATTTTAATCGCCATATATATTGTTGTCCTTGGCCTGACGAAGCGATTCCCTTACTGGGTTTTCGCTGAAACATGTATGCTTATGTGTAGCCATTTGTTTGTAAACTAAATTCACTTATTTTGGCTCTGTCTAAACATTGAGCACTCTTTTGGGTGACACACTTATATATTTTGTTTTAAACAAACAAATAATTACTACCAATACAATATATATATATATATATAAATTACTAACCATTCTCAAACTCAACACTAGAGTATAATTCTAAAACACCAAGACTAACCCCCGCCTGATCATGATTTGATGGATCAAATTGATAATATTCGCCAAAAAAAAGAAAGAAAAAACTGGAGTGTGTGTATGTGTGTGTATATATATATATATATATATATATATATATATATATCAATTTGTACGATATCTAAATAAACTACTCAGAGAAAAATGCAATAAACAAAAAGGTTTTTTGTTAATAACATTCATAGTATAAATAAATACGAAATCCATTTGATGTAAGATGCTAATAAGAACGAAAGATGAGTATCACAAAGACAAGAGATGCCTATTGGCATTAGTTTCGCAAAGATCAAAGTTATAGGTAAGGGAAAAACAACTAGCAGTAAGACCATTCCACAAGCTTGCAGTTCTTGCAAAGCACTACTGGAATAGGAAGCTGTATACGAATGGGTTACTTAAACAGCGAATTGATGAAAATTACTAAACCGAATTTAGAATATAGAAATCGAGGAATAGCTCAGACAATTCTGAAGAAGAACACATGTCATAATAGTATTTAAAGAAGTTCACATATGTATGTGTGAGAGAGAGGGGTACAGAGAGAAGGAAAAAGTGCAGCTAATTTTCCTAAATGAAAACATGCTGCGTAAATACACACACGTGTATGTAATACGACATAATCACGTTAACAGGCCAGTTCTCGTTAGACTACCAAAGTTAAGTGACGTTAAGACTGGTCCGTACTAAATGCATGACGATTCGAGAATACTAGATGCTGTTTGTGAGAGGACGGTGACATCTCTTTACAACAAAACTCTTCAAAACTAATGTCATCATCTTCATGATCAGGATATACATCCGACTGGTGACCACTTGTGAATTTAATATTCTCTAGAAACTTCCTTCTCCGAGAAAGTCGGCATAACCAACTCAGGATGAATGTCTCACGAGTTTCCAGATTAGTACGTACGGATGTTAATTTTAGCTCATTCTTTCGTTGTGGCATTAACCAATTAACAACTAATATTCAATCTAAAAAGAAAAACTGATCAATTTTTTTTTTATTTAAACTCTATAGAAGTCTCTTTCTAATTTACTTGCAGCGGCACGGAATTGCCCGGTTTTAATATACGCTTAAATATTATATTTTAATTCATGCAGATTTCGAATTTGTTATTTTAGAGCCAATTCTCTATACAGCATTATTTTTTTCTTAATATATAGAGGTGATTTCATTTGCGTGCCATCATTTAGAATCGAAACCAAATTATATAGCTCTCCATACTTATCCATTACCGTATGAACTAAATTCATACGTATACAAAAACTAAAAAAAAAAAAACTTTCTTTAACCGGTAAAAAAAAAAGCGCGTATAATCAACTTTCGCCAGACCAAGATCAAGGTTTTTTCTTATTATTTTGTCGCAATTTACCGGTTTTAAAAAAATCACAATTGTTTTACAGATCCAAATACTCTATATATAAAATTTCAACTTTGTACACTTAGGGTAGAGACTTTTTGCACATCCGCCGACAAACTTATATATATATATATATATATATATATATATATATATATATATATATATATATATGCAATTATGTAGAAACTAAACATAAATAGAACTCAGAGTAACAGTTACATAAAATCAATCATCTAAGAAACCGTAAAAATGAATAAGTAATTCATTAACGCTACTTTTTCAAAATAATATACAAGTTAGTAACCATCCATGTAGTTGCATATCTATGATTGAGTGTATTAAAAAATTCGTTTTAATAATTTTGAAGTAGAAAATGTATGCTTTAATATTAATGTGAAAGCGGCAAAAAAACTCAACTTTGTAGATAGATAGGTTTATCAGATAGTTTGTTTGTTTGTTTGTTTTTCATATTACAATGTGTTAAATTATTCCACGCCCCAACTTTATAGTTAATAATTTTAAGTTAAAAGAAATATTAATCTCAAGCAATGTGTAGTTATTACATCATTCTAAGGATTACCTTCTTCTCTTTGGAAAATAAAGGAAGTTGCGCAGTATATGTGCTGTTGTGACGATACCACCTTCTCAGTTATTGACTTGTTTATTTTAGGAAGGGATAATGTAGTATCTGTTTTGTTATCATGAGCTGAGCTTCCGTTTCATTATCTCATCCTAGCTCAAAACTTTTAAATGATATCTATTAACAAAAATTCACGAAGGTGGCATATTATTCCTTGTGCAAATTAATTATCTTTTATATTTTAAAATGATTATTTCATAAAAGGTTGAGGCGAACACGGCGAACACGTCCGCTAAATGAATAAGAAATAACATAAAAATGAAAATAATAAAAAATATAAAACACAATAAATATTAAGCCTTAACGCGGATACTGATAGTTTTGGTGTTAAAATCTGGCTCTTTTAAATATTTTTGTTAGCAGCCTGCTTTGGCCTTCCTATCTGCCGACCTATTTCACTCGCAGAAATTTTAAGATATACAAAAAATAAAAAACAAAAAAACAGGCGAATAACAAACCTCTGACTACAAATTTAATTGAACAAGATTAAAGCAGGTGTGTTTAGTGACAGGAAGTGAGATACTGCGACGCATGCGTAAGTGTGTGTACACGATTTGTATCTAATTTGATGCAAAATGCGTTGCATAATGTTAGCATAGTGATAGATGAATGTGTGCATGCTTGCAAAGTTTCACGCTTTGTTATAAATGTTGACGTTTCCTCATACACACCCTTTTTATCATTTATTTGTGTGAGTGTGTATGTATATATGTATATGTGTGTGTGATATATATATGTGTGTGTGATATATATATATATATATGTGTGTGTGATATATATATATATATATGTGTGTGTGATATATATATATGTGCGTGTGTGTGTGATATATATATGAGTGTATGTATGGATGTGTGTGATATATATATATGAGTGTATGTATGGATGTGTGTGATATATACATGAGTGTATGTATGGATGTGCGTGATATATATATATATATATATATGTGTGTGAGTGTATGTATGTATATATATATATATGTGTGTGAGTGTATGTATGTATATATATATATATATGTGTGTGTGTGAGTGTATGTATATATATATATGTGTGTGTGTGTGTGTGTGTGAGTGTATGGACGTATGTGCATGTATATATATATATGCGTGTGATATATGTGCGTGAGTGTATGTATGGGTGGGTGTGTGTATATATATATGTATGGGTGGGTGTGTGTATATATATGTATGGGTGTGTGTGTATATATATATGTGTATGGGTGTGTGTGTGTATATATATATATATGTATGGGTGTGTGTATGTGTATATATATGTATATGTGTGTGATAGATATATGTGGGTGTTCGAGTGTATGCATGCATGTATGTGTGTGTGTGTATATATATATATATATATATATATATATATATATATATATATATGCACACAAAAATAGATGACAAAATCCATATTCAAAATTTCAGGATAGTATCCAGCATAATGTATCTTTCAAGATGTTGACCATCTCACCATTTATTTCTTTGTGTATGTGGAAATAGTGCATGCTTTTTATATATGTACTAGCGGGGGTACCCGGCGTTTCCCGGGTGTTTTGATGTGTGTGTGCTCTTAAATCAAAAAGAAACACCGCGGGGTGGGGTAAAAAAAATGTTTTTGTAATTAGGTAGAATCGAACCCGAAGCCCTGTGGCGAAGTTGGAAAATAAAATGTGAAAAAAACATGACACGTTAACCGATCGGCCAGCAAGAATGAGTTACTAAAAGAAGTTTGAATTTATTTAATTAAGAGAATTGACAGGGGCCCGCACTAAATGACGTCAAGTGGAAGTCGTAGTTAACATTTTGTGCGAGTGTTACGATGACGGCGACGTAAGCAATAGCTATTTAGCAGTTAACATTTTCTTCGGGACAGTTTTTAATGAGGTCAATAACTCGGTTTGTTTGTTTTTACCCAACGGTTGGGAAAACCAGCTCTCCGTTTATTAGGGGAGTGTCCAGGCGAAAGCAATTGTTTGATATGACGCTAAAAAGGCCGACATTGACCAAACGTTTACATCGCTTTCCGGAGACCACCGGGAAGTGTCGATTCGAATCTAGTTTCGCTTTTTTATACTGAAAAGCGAAAGATACACGCGACGATCTAAAATTCTGGAAAAAAAATAGCGCGAGAAAGTCGGGCAAATTAAATACACACGCGACCCTCGTTCGTAACTCTTAGATATTATTATTTAGACAGCATATAAAAAAGTTTTAAGAAGGAATGAGCCGACCTAGAAATCCAGCGAAAAAAAGCCTTTTACAGACATACACAAAAAGCGAACATACATACACATATTTTCGCTTTTATATTTATAGATTACAGTCGTATTTTCTGTCTGAGGATTAGCCATTTTGAAATATCTTTTAACGAAAAACTGTTGAAGCTTGTCCAGTGTGACCCAATAAAACGGGCCCCAACTCTAATTAGGCCCCGTTTCTTAGTGTTTTGTCCGAATGAAATGAAACTTTGGTCATAACAAGTTTATTATATTCAAAACATCAAAACACTAGGGTGTTTGGCCTTTTTTTCTCCGTTCTACAGCATGTGTTCTAGATGGCCTCTATTTAGCTTTTGTTTTTTTTGGGTCACCCTGCATATATATATATATATATATATATATATATATATATGTGTGTGTGTGTGTGTGTTTAGGCAGCATGTTTCCATTTGGCCAGATTTTATTTAAAGAGTTCGGAGTGCTTCTGTTTAATTATTTTCTTTTTAATCTTTTTCCAATTTTCGTAATATACTTTTTGTATTACCGTCGAACTGCTGCAAGTGAGATCCATGCATTTCTTCCCTTTCTTATTTTTTTTTTTTTTTCGTTGCGATCGCTTTTAACTGCGACTTTCGGTCGCCATCAGGCGGGTTATGTGGTCAAAGCTTAAAAATGTGGTAATGTACGGCTTCAAAATTACACGTGAGTATCGAATGTGTTTGAATGTATGCTATCTTGGTCACGCGTTAGAAGTGTGGCTAAATAATTGCGCGTACAACATTTGCAAAGGGATTTCTTTTAATATTTATATCGTGGTAAAATGTAAATTTACAGTTTTGTTTTTCTCCGCTTCTCTCGCTTACTTAAAGTTATTTATGAACCCAGGCACTCTAACATTGTATATATATTTCTATTCGTCTCTCTGTATCTCCCTTTCTCCGTTCAACTATTTCTCAGATCTATTGAATCGATCTTGCTGAAATTTTAGGTGGATCTTTGCTATGATAATGTGCAGCAGACTAAGTATTATGGTATCCGTTCGATGTACACTAAGCAATTATTAACATTTAATAAGAACTAGCATTAAAGCTTCACATTTCTTCGGAAACTACTTAGCAGATCTGGCCGTAATTTTGTATGGATCTTTGTAATTATAAGGTGCAACAAACTAAAACGTTGGATAACAGATTATAATAAATAGGGATTAGCATTTAATGCAAAACTTAGTACGAACTATAGTGTGTGTGTTCCCAAATTTGTGTTTTTAACATGCCAAGTTATCTTATAAATATTTAAAAGTTCGACTTAAATAGCACTTAAGTTGACATATTACAGTTTGATTCTGACTATTTAATTTTCATTATTTGTTAAACTTTGCTATCGGCATAATAACAACGTATTTATACTTACAATTTCAATTAAATGTAATTGTCCGGTCCCAGGAACAAGTAAAATGGAAAGGTTTGACGTATTGCCGAAAACTCAAAATCAGTACTCTGTAATATCTCACAATCATACTTGAAGAATATTAAGACACGTCTCACTTACTTAAAAAATTAAAAGGAAGCAAATATAATTCAGGTATTTTCTAGTAACGTTTAAGCTTCAATTTGTGTGTTGGGGGAGAAAGAAATATGAAGCTCAAGACTGTGCTCCATATAAACAAGCCAACTAAATCGTAATCAAAACGTGAACGAGAATTTTTAGACTACAGCCGCAGCTTTTGATTGGCTACTTTGCGTAACCAATCAAACGCCGTGGCTGTCGCTCGGTCTTATTCTCGAACCGAAGCGGATAATCCGACATGGCTTCCGTTCGGCGCCGTTCAAAGCTTCCGGAATAAATTATTTGATCCGGCGGATAAGTGAGCTTCGGCTCCGCAGCCAATTGCTAAGACTGAGATTCCTGGAGTTACTTTGGAAATATCTTAGTGTCCTTCTTTTTCCCCACTTTTTTTTTATTTATCAAAACAGTTTTATTCTGGGCGCTTCTATCCTTTCTTACGCGCATGCGAATTGTCATCAGTACGTACAAAATAAGTTAGCTTCGTTCTCGTTCCCCCCCTTATTACGAAGAAAAGAGGGAGGTAGAGTCTGACAAGTATTAGGTAATTGGTGGGTCAATCTGAAAAGTGGGTCAGTTTAAATCGATCCGTTTCCCTCGTATTCGTTTGGACAGTGTCCAAGCGTCTGTCATCTCGTGTTGTTTACTTCCTGTTGTAGACGAAATCATTTTAAGAATTCCAACTAATACTTGGAGCCTCCGACACTTAACTTCAAATCACAGAAAAACAAATGTAGCCATTACAAAGTCTGCGTTCTTGTAAACTCATGCTCCCACACACACTCATGCGTAAATAACACACGTGTGTGTGTGTGTGTGTGTGTGTGTGTGTGTGTGAAAAAGCGAACGCCTGGACGAAAGCAAGCTACCAATAGTAATGCGGATTAATTATTGTCTGTGTACGTGCCTGGTGAGCGAGTCTTTCCACGTGTCTCTCTAGCTATTCCGAACAAGAGTCGAAACCACTTACCGAGGCAATAAACTAATTTATTCTCTTTTTGTTTGGTTTGGAAAGACACTTTACACTTCGAATGTTTTCAGATAGCATAATTACAGGAAGCGTTAGCGTAGATGTTCACACGCGAACGACGTGATGTATATACAGTTGTATAGGTGTCCGACAGTTTGGATGTATCACAGCTTTTCAGAGAAACTAAAGAAGCAAGTGCCTCGAGCACTTTCGAAACGCGAAAATTTACTAGAAATTCGGTGCTTCTGAGCTTCATGTACGTAAGCGAAATCTCAAAGTTTATATAAACACTGGCAAACGTCGAAGTGTACTCTATTTGTTTACATGAACGGTTTCGTGTTTAAATTACAACAGTGCTCAAGTCAAGAACGAAGGCTTATGTAGTCGTCCATTGGCAGACTATTTCGCTTTCAATGGTGATATATATAATTATTTTTTTACTGTAATAATGAAATACCTACAGACACTAGTGTTTCATCCTTTCGGGAATCGTCAGTGCAGGGTGCCACGATTAATACCAGTGGAACGATTTGAACCCCGCAACACGAGACATCTCTGGCTCGATTAGCGAAGACTTAATCCATTCGGCAACCATTAACCGCGTGAAATAATGTTGAATTTAAACATTTTAATTTTAAATGTTCATTTACGTCAGACAGAAAGTGATCTAATCGTCATACGATGATATATGCATAACAGCTAAATTGACCGACTTTAATCCAACTGAAAGTGCTCAACGATAAGAAACGAATTTCTTAAAGGGGCTGTCATAATTATTTTTTTACTATAATAATTAAATACCTACGGACAAAAGTGTTTCATCCTTTCGGGAATGTTCAGTGCAGGGTGTCACGATTAATACCAGTCGAACGATTTGAACCCCGCACCACGAGACCTATGGCTCCATTAGCGAAGACCTAATCCATTCGGCTATATATATATATATATATATATATATATATATATATATATATATATATAAGCTGAATGTGTGTGTGTCTGGTCATGAATAGGCTCCTATATGCTTATCTATTTTAAAAAAAAAACTGATTACATATAATGATAGAAGATGTATCAAGACACAGGAATGGCTATGTTTGATCTGGCAGAACGGTGGTTCGTTAAAATTGTGGGGTCTGCGTTCGCGTCTGGTCCACAAAGTATGGAAATAAAAAAATTAAAAATTAAAAAAAAACGTTTACACGTGTTTTTGATATAGATGTACATAAAAATACTTTGATACGTATGTTTTAACTTAACTAGGGATGGTATAATAAAATTGTCGGGTCTGCGTTCGCTCCTGGCCTCCATGGAATGGAAATAGGCACAAACTTTAATAAAGACTTTTCATATCTATCTGCGTAAGTATACTTTGATAATTATGTTTCAGTTTGAAGAAATATGATATAATAAAATTATGGCGTGTTCGTTTGCACCTGACCTCCATAGAATAGAAATATGTCACAAAGTTTAACAAGGTTTTCTAATATAGATCCACAGAATATTGTGATATGTGTTTCAGTGTGAACAGGTATGGTATAATAAATTATGGGGTTTATCTATTTTATTTCTACTTTCATCATATTTTGTTTTGGTTTTGATACCCCCAAATTCGAAACTATGTCTTTACAAACCTTCCGTTTCATAATCCTTCATACTTCCGGTGTCTCGATACATCTATCATTATATGTGATCAGTTTTCTATAATAGTCAACCATATAGGAGCCTTTTCGTGACCAGACAGACGCACAGTTCAGTTTTATATTATATATATATATATATATATATATATATATATATATATATATATATATATATATATCCTCATACCTATGTTAACTCAACAAAATTACCACTCTTCAGTGTGGCTAGAGGAGTAAGCGTTTCAAAGGGGGACGAGAACGCGATATTTTACAAACAGTTGAACTTAATCCACTATGTCATCAGCAGCATTTTATCAGTACAGGAATGATAAGTCGCTGTTATCTTCGTACGCTTGCCTCTTACGTTGAGGTCACCGGCGATTAAGACAAAGATTGAAGATAATTAAATGTCTATAAATATCAAAATCAGCAGGTATGCATAGTAAACTGTCACAAAGTGTTGAAATGTTGCATATCCGCTAACGTTGACCACTCTTTTTTTTACCTTAAACATGACTCAAATTTAATATCTGAAAGGAGCTTTATAATAATAATATTTTTAAATAAATATTAACGATTATTTTTATACTTACATTCACTTGTGTTTCATGCTTACGCAATCATCAGTGCAGTATATAATTTTATTTTGAAGTGTAAATATTACGACATATCATAAGTCTTCTAAACAATTACAAAACGACATTTAAATAATTCTCTTCCCATCAAACAAGTACAATGCCACTAAGAAGTAAAGGACTACTGTGGCTAAGGAACCTAATTTATATAAAGTGTAAAGTAGTGCAGCAAGGTACGAATTCACATTGCATTAAAATTTCTGAATATTGGTACAGGCACGTGAACATGAAACACAGAAGGAACTCTAAAGTTAAAGGGTCTGAGAAAAAATCAAGTAGAGCAGAAAATTATACGCCTTATAGTGAAAGGGGTGGAATTTAGCTTCTAGTCAATTTGCATGAGTGTATTAAACTTGAAGGGGAATACAAATGCAGTACTTTGGGCGTTGATATTTATTTTTGTATCAAGCCAAAGTGTCCCCAATTTCAGAAACTCTATTTTCCCCATGTGAAATAAACAAACCTAGGAGGCAAATAAATAAGGCCCTAAACCTGTAACTTCTGTCCATCAACTTTTAAAAAGCGCCTTTGTCAACTTGCCTGCGCCGATTCACGATGGACGGTTTTGGGCCCAAAGATCGTCTCCGAGATCAAAAGTCGACCTCCCATTTCTTATCTTTGAATGCATAATAATTTTTCCGAGAGAAAGCTTAGTGATGACCCTCAACTTACGCGCTATACGTTGTTCATAACAATATGTCAATAACGCCCCCCCACATACACACGTTTATCGCTAGATCTCTTTCTATTCTTTTCTCTCCTGATTATTCTGTCAGATGCATCTGCCTTTTTGGCAGGTCAGATCTTCTGGCCAAATTCGATAATCTATTCGCACCAAAAATTCCTTTCGAAGCCAGCTTAATTTATTTTAGTTTACTTTATTTAATTCTTATTCTTGGAAAAAAGTTCTTTTCCACCTGTTTCCTCTTGTTGTTGTTTAACTTCTTATTTTCTTTTTCTCTTTTTTTCTTCTTCTCAATCTCCTTCTACTTCCTTTAATGTGTTGATTTCTTTTTTCTTGTTCTTCTTTTCTGTTCTTTCTTTCTTTTACTTTTTCTTTCTCTCCTTAATATTTCTTTTTCTTCTTCATTATCTACTTTTTTTCATTTTCTATTTTTCTTCCTCTTCTTTACCTTCTTTCCTTCTTGCTCTCCTTTCCCCTCTTCTTATTCACCTCTTGCTTTCCTTCCTTCTTGCAGTTTTGTTATTTTATTCGCCTTCTACTTTTTCCCTTAACTCTCATTTTTCTCCTTGTACTTTTTTCTTTCCCTCTTTTTTCAGTGTCTACTTTTTCTTTCTCTTTTTTGTTTTTGTATCTCTTCTCTTTATTCATCATCTTTTTTCTCCTTTTCTTTTTCTCTTTCTCCTTTTTCTTCATCTTGTTGTCTCCTTTCTGATTCTTTACATCCTCCTCCTTCTCTTCCTATTATTATATGGCTTTAGGTTTTTGCGTTAGGATTATCTATTATTATTTTCTCATTTATTTTATCGCGTCAGTTTTCTTCCGAAAAGTCAACAAACTGGAAATCCCACCAGAGATTTGGCATCTTTTGCAACATCCACAACCTTTATTTACATTTTCGTTTTGATTTTTATCTCCATGTCATGTATTTATATGTATTTACACACACACACACACACACACACACACACACACATATATATATATATATATATATATATACACACAAATTTTTTTTCCACATGTGCAGACGTATTTCAGGTGTTTTCTAGTTGGAAATCTCATAGTTCCAATAAAAATGTTGAGAGTAAAAGGGGTTCACCTTTGTTTATGCTAGCTTTGTCTGATTAGGCTCCTGTCTTGAAAACGTGTTTCAAATCAAATTCATTTGCATGAAATAGTAAAGTGCAACAAGCTATGCAGCCCAAATGTTTTAATAAATAACATCAATAATAAAATATAGCTCTACTTATTATCAAGCAAGTTTGCATAACAACACTAAATTTATATGGACAAATAAATTTTGTTTTTACATAAGCATTAATATGCTGCTACACAGTCCTGGGTATGTTTCGCTCAGCTAGTTATTAGTAACTAGAGACCTTTTTAGGCGATACAGCTTACATGAAAGCAAAGTTTACTATATATATATATATATATATATATATATATATATATATATATATATATATATATCGCTTTATCTCCAGTTGTCTTTCGCTCTTATTCTCTGTCTCTCTGTCTCTCTCTCGCGGCTACAGATTAAGTCCTAGAAAAATCCAACATGGCGACTTATTAATCAAAATGTCGTTGAAGCATATGTTTATGTATTCTCCATTAAATATGTTCGTGACTTATTTTATCTCTTTTGCTTAACCTTACAAATGTTCACATTTCATTGCTGAAATTTTGGTGTTTGTTCTAAATGTATTAGGAATGTGCTTTTCTTAACTTGTTACTACCAAAAAAAAAAAAAAAATGAAAGAGTTCTCTCGCCCGGTATGTCACGTGATTAAGACGATGCTTGTTTCTAGAGACACCTAGCTTTCACTCAAACGTTTCTACTCGAACGTACAACTTAAGTTATGCTATAATCGATGCTTATTTTTAATGATCCGAGATTGAGAGGATTCAAAACAATTTCGGCTCAATCTCGGGAATCTTTTTTTTTTTTTTAACTTGGGAATCTGTACTGAATTTTGAACTGACCCCTGTATTTATTTGACGAGAGCAGATTGATTTTGCCCCTAAACCCTGTTCATGGAGAATGATAACTGTTGTTTCTTTTTATTAGATTCTTAGAATAATGTCCCTACGGGTCCACGTGTCCACATAGACTTATTTTACAACGGATAAAGCGCAAGGAAATAATGAATTCTAAATGACAATCTTCTGGGAGTAAAAGAGCTATCCTAAGTATGCCGACATTAATAATATAATTATGATTATGACTGACGTAACAAGAACAATCTACCTCCGTAAATTACATAATCAATTCAATTCAAAATTTTGTACAAATTATTTTACGTATTAAGATCATTTATATGTTCATGGATGTTTTCCTTGTTATAGTTGCTGTTATCTTCACAACTGGTTACCTGTGATACTCTGAGCTTCTTAACATAAGTTTTATTATAACCGATAGTCTCGAACTGAATTGTTTATTCGACCCGGCCCGCCAGATTATTTTTTTTTAATTCTGTGTTCTTCTCTCTTTATTTTTTTATTCGATTTATTCATATGTATTTTAGATTTTTTATGCATTTTGACACTAAACATGTTTCTTAGTTTTTGAATTTCAGCAAAGTGCAGTACACATCCTTAATCATTTGTAGACATTTATGCTGATGACACTACCATTTATGGTAGCACATTTAAGACTGTAAACGACCAATTTCTCTCCGGTTCTCTCTCCTTTGATCTTGAGCACGTGGTACAATGGGGGAAGGGGTGGCTAGTTACTTTTAATGGATATAAAACCAAGCTTCTCTCTTTACATTATCAACGTTCTGATCCAAATCTGGCATCAATTGAAATGGCTCTCGTCTGGATGAGGCCTCAAGTTTTGACAAGCTTCTGGGCTTGACCTTTACTCCTGATCTTAAATGGAACTCGTACATCAAATCTGTTGCCAAGGCCGCTGGAAAAATGGTGGGATCTTTCTATCGATCCAGTAGATATCTCACTGCAGATGCAATTCTCTATCTATATAAGAGCCAGGTAAGTCCAATGATGGAATTCTGTTGACACATATGGACAGGAGCTGCGAGAAAGGACTTGTCCTGCCTTGATAGAGCTCAAAATAGACTTCGTAGCCTCGTAGGAGATGTACTTTTCTCTTCCCTGCAACTTCTATCTCACAGAAGAGATGTACGAGTTTATCTCAGCTTTATCGTTATTTTCATGGAAAGTGTTCGAGTGAGCTTCAGTCTACGGTCCCCCCTCGCCAAACTTTCACAAAAAACACTCGTTTATCTGAAAACACTATTAATAATTCCCCCACTCTTTATCTGTGCCTAAACCTAAACGTAGGTTCCATGAACAAAACTTTTTTCTTAGAACTGCACGCCTGTGGAATTGTCTCCTGTTTTGCTGCTTTCCAGCTGACTACAATATGGTTGTCTTCAAGTCTAACGTAAACAAGTTCTTAATTAGACGTTCCACTTGTTAACAAATCTACCGAATTTCAATTTACTAACGATTACTATATTGTCCAATTTCTACTGTACACTCTTTAACCCTTATCTTCGAGTGGCCTCTTGGCCTTGATAAGTGGTGATGCCTATGTAAAAAAAATCTGAGGCTACACTTAAATTTGACTTTGGTCAGTAAAAGTAAAAATAAAATCTAGACTGAAGCAATTCAGAGTGTCTTCTCTGGATGTAACTGGATTTTCTCCACATAAAAGGCGACTTTCCACCTATTTCTGCTCTCTTGGGGAGGCGGGTTAATAGAGGCACTTTTAGCGTTGACGTTTCTCGCTTTTTCATTAACTGTAATTCTTTGAGTAAAAAAGAACATCTATCTATCTATCTATCTATCTATCTATATATATATATATATATATATTACTTGCAATGATTTCAGTAAATACACTCCAGGTTGAAATAATAAAAACATATTTAGCTCTACTAACGTGTCGATCACTCTTTTTCCCCCCTGTTTTTTTACCAAATATATCTCTTAATATATATATATATATATATATATATATATATATATATATATATATAATTAACAGGTATTTTTGGAAAAAAAAACAGGAAAAATAGTGCTCTATACGTTAGTAGAGGTAAATATGTTTTTATTATTTCAACCTCTGGCGTATTTACTTAAATCATTAATATTTGTTTCTATAGATGGGATAATAAATCACCAGTCCATGTCGTCAGACGATTTAAGCCAAAAATAAATAAATAAATTAGAAGGAAAGATTTTTTTATTACATATGGGTATAAAAACCCAAGAGTTGGAGCAATGGATAGAGAGGGGGGAAATGGGGAAGCGATGGAGGGGGAGAAAATTATATTTTGATAAATTAAATCAAAATTAGATTTTTTAAAAAGAGAGAAGTAAAAAAAGGGGATTGAAGATGTCGACGAGAAGTTGTTTGCTAAAAGGGATAAAATAAAAAAGAAAGGGAAAATATGACAAAATAAGACGAGGAGATAGAAAAAGATAAATACCGGCGTGTCATGAAGAGGCGGTGAAAGGGAAAACAGGTGGCGGCTTGCGCAAGTCCCCAAAGTCAGAAATGGTTCAAAGTGTTTGCAAATCTATAACACAGTATATGCAGATGCATACGCATAATAAAGACACACTTGCAACTACTCTTCTGATCTTTTCAGATTTATGTAATCATGCCCATATTCATTTATATTTTCTTTTAAAATTAATGAGTTCGTATTCTTATGATGAGTCAGGGTGTAAGATATTAAAAAAATTACATAATAATTATATAGCTGTTCTTGCGCTATGAAACAGACGCTGTAAGAATTCAACAGTTAACATGCTGAAAGAAATAAACGGTAAGACGAAAAACATCTTGGAATTTGAAATATAGACATTTAGTCATTACCGTTGATCAAGGCCAGGAAGCTACTCTACGATAAATGTTAATAAGTGAAGCAACATGATCAGATTCAAGAGGACGGTTCAACATTAACTTATTTACATTATATTTTAAAATGAGCATGTTATAGTTAGGTGGGAAGCAGCCGCACTATATTGTGTTCAACAGACAGTTAGTTCTAGGAACTAGTTAGTTTTCAGCACAGATAGAGAGTAAGGGATATTGTTGACGGTTGCTGTAGGTAGAAAAAAAAATAAAGACTCGTCGCCTCCCGCTCGGAAGAACAAAATACCTTTTTTTCCTAAATCAATATTTTTTTTTTATTTTGGTGTGGGGACGAGATTATTATTATTGGCTCACAAGGAGCTTCTGCACAGGTCATAGAGGATCTCTCCTTGAGAACAACCTGTGGTGTTTCCTGGAAGTTGAGTGACAACAAGTCTCCCCAGATTTCCAGTACTCTTCACCTCTTTCGATAACATTTGCAGATTCATTTGCAGTATCGCAACAGCCGCCTACCATTGATTTCTCGCTAGCAGTGGCCATTGGTCTCCATTGAGATGGCAATAACCTTCCCCAAGGTACCAGTTGTCTTGGCATTTGTCCAGCGGAGGTCTGGTCAGCGCTCTCTCCGGTCTTTAAATCCTACTTGAGCCTTCTCGGCTTTTTAGCCTTATTCTGGGAGGGGGGTGATTGTTAAATGGGAGAGGGGATGGAGAACTTAGATATGTAGTTTCATTGTTCTTGGTTCTATTTGTCTCTACAACAGCTCGTATGGCCCGCACATATGGCTCGTGTATTAGTTTCTGCATTCAAAGGTTTTCCTTAATATTTCAGCTGTTTTCATTATTGCTATTCGTTGTATCTTTCCAGCCATTCCTCTATTTCAATTTCTCCCATTCTCTTAAAGTTTTTTCAGAATTGTTCCTAGTGCTCCTACTATTATAGGTATTATCTTGATTTTTTTTCATCGTCCATATGCCTTTCAGCTCTCTCGCTAGCTTTGTGTATTTGCTCCGTTTCTCCTTTTCTTTCTTTTTTTCTTTTTATTATTATTATTATTATTATTTATTTAATTATTTATTTATTTTTAGATTATTTATTTGTGTCCATGTTCTTCTTGCCATCTGTGCGTTCCTTTCTAGATACGCGCGAACGCGTCCGTTTCTGTCACGTGGTCTGCACTTAAAGATGGACGTCTTGGCGTGCGCATGCTTCTAACTAATGTTTTGCTCATCTGAATCTGTAGCAAGGAAGCTATTATTTTACCACCACCATTTCTAAATTCACCACCCCACCACCACTACTACTACTACCCCGCACACCCACATGCCACGTCTTTTAATTCTTTTATTATCATTAGTCGGTAAAGAAAGGCAAGGACAGACACGATTTTAATTTCTTCGTTCCAATAAATAAACCCGAACGTCAATCAGTTATGATTTCTCCACTCTGGCCTTCTCTTCCTCTCTTTTCATCATTTCCTGTCTTCCGTATAACGCTCTCCACTTTCTGTTTTAATCTGAAACTATTTTTCTCTCGCCTCTCTCTATATTTCTCATCGTTTTGTTTTTCTCCCTGTCTACTTATTACCTGCTTTAATCTTCAGGCTTATACGCATTATATTTTTGCTCTCTTGTCTATCTCGCCTTTCTTATGCGTCTCTTTCATTATCTCCCTCTCCCTTTCTCTCTTTATTTCTCCAACCCTTCTATCTTTTCTCTAAGTCTCTTGTCTCGCTCTCTTACTTCTCTCCCCCTGTTTTACCTCTCTCCTTCGCATTTCTCTCTCTCTCTCTCTCTCTCTCTCTCTCTCTCTCTCTCTCTCTCTCTCTCTCTCATATATATATATATATAATCATGTATCTTTCTCGGACCTCCCCTCTCTATATCTTAGTTTTTTCTCTCTCACTCTTTATTTTCACTTTATTCTTTCTCTTTCCCCCTCTCTCTCTCTATCTATCTATCTATCTATCTATCTATCTTTCGCTCTTTTTTCTTCTGTGTGTATATCTCCTACTCATAAAGTTGCTCTTTCGCCCTATATAGGTCTGAATGTTGACCTCTATTTTTCACCCACTGTCTCTCTTTCTTTGTTTGTCTCTCTCTCTCTCTCTCCCTCTATCTATCTATCTATCTATCTATCTCATGACTACGTCTTTTATTTCAGCTTTCTCTTTGACTTTTTCTCTCATTTCGGCTCTAATTCTTGTTTTTTCCTTTTTTATGCTTTCTGTAGTAGCTGTTTGGACTCTCCCTTTCTCTCTCTCTCTCTCTCTCTCTCTCTTCTCTCTTCTCTCTCTCTCTCTCCATACTTTACTCTCGCTTTATCTTTTTCTTTTTTTTTCTTTCATGGTTCCTCCTTTTTTTATTTTCTATGGTTCTTGCTTCCTACCTGATTCTATTAACGAATCTTTCTTTTTATCTCTTCTTTATTTCATTTTGTCGCCTCCATCCGTTATTTAATCCTCACTTTCTGTATTACATGTTTTTCCCATGATCTTCTGACCTATTCTCTCTCTTGAACATCTCTTCCCGCATTTTTTCATCCTTGTCTTTCTCTCTCTGTCTCTCTCTTCACATACACACGCATAATATACTTATATTTCTCACTAGTTTTCACAAAAGCCATCAACAAATTATTTGATTTGAGACAAACCTGTGGTGTTCACTGGAATCTGAATGAAAACAAGTCTCCCTTGATTTCCAGTACTCACCACCTCTTTCGATAATCTTTGCAGCCGTTTACCTTTATTTCCCGTTGTTAGCGATCATTAATCATCACTAGAATTAGGGTAGCAACAATTCTTAAGGTTCCAGTCCTCTTCGCACTCATCCAGTAGAGGTCTGGTATGTGTTTTTTCTCCTCTGTATTCCTATTCTCCTTGACGCTCCTCGATTATTTGGTGTAGCGCCAGTTTATGGTTAGGAGCGGGACCGCGGATGCGTTAACTTACAATTATACTGTTTCAGTTTTTATGATTCTATGTGGTGTTTCTTTGTTTTACATCTGTAGCAGTTTCTATATGCCCAGTTTGCGTCTGTAGTTCATGTGTATTAGTCTCCGAATTCAAGTGCTTTCGTTAATATTTCAGTAGTTTTCATCGTTGTTGTCCGTTGTATCTGCTCAGCAATCCCTCTGACTCAAATACCTCGCTTTTTTTTAATTTTTTTTTTTGGGGGGGAGGGGTCCTAATGTTCCTATTATTATTAGTGTTTTCTTCACTTTCTTCATCATCCATATCCCTTTTAGCTTTTTGTATTTGTTCAGCTTTTCTGCCCCCTTCGTATTATTATTATTATTATTATTATTATTATTATTATTATTATTATTATTATTATTATCATCTTGGTTTCTTTATCTAACCTCTGATCTCTAGCCTCCTCTTTGTCAACACATGACTTATTTTCTCTGCGCTCTTTCTTTATTGCTTTGCTTACTTATATGTATTTTCCTTTCACTCTATTTATATATCTATTTATGTCTCTCTCTGTGTCTCTCTCTTTTCCCTCTATTTCTCTCTCTCTCTCTATCTTTTTATTTAACTTTCTTTCTCAGTATTTCTCTATTTCTTTTTTCCCTCTCTCTCCCCCTCTATCATTCTGTATATCTGTTTGGTCTTTATGTACCTATCTATCTCTATATCTGGGTGTTTGTGTATCTCTCTTGCTCTCTCTCTCTCTCTCATATATATATATATATATATATATATATATAATGTATATATATATATTGTTTTCCTTTTGTTTGCTTCTCCGCCATCTTTCTCTCTTAAGAAATCATCTCTTTTCTCAGCATCTTTTCTTTAATTATCATCATCCTCGCATCATTTCCTTTCTCCCCTCTTATTTTTCTCTTATTTTTTATTCTCATCCGCCTGTCTTCAGAATTTTCCATCAAAGTCCGTTTCGGCAGTTTTACCGCACTTAAAACAATCTTGTTAAAGATTTCAAAGTCCCAATGTCAATAGTTCCTCTCCTTCTGCCTCTCTTTCCATCTTCGTGTTCATAAATTCGCTTTTGTTTTTTTACTTTCCTTTTGATTAGACGTTTTTCTCCCTCTTTCAATTTCTTTACGGTTTTACAAAAGAAGATTACGCGTAATTCACGGTGTGCTTCTATGTAAGCGTGCGCGTGGTAGTGTGTGTAACTCTGGCATCTTTCAAAGGTAACTTTTATTATGCGTCTGGGCAGCTTTTAATATTTCTCATGTATGCGCATCTTCGCATGTATGCGTGCGTGTGTGTGTGTGTGAGAGAGAGAGAGTGTGTGTGTACCTGGAAATGTAACTTCCAATACGCATGCGTACAGATCAGTAGTGCGCGCATGCGTCCATGTGCCAAGGCGTCTCTTATGCGTCGCAATGTTTTCATTAAGCCGGAAAGCTGAAAGAAACGCGTGTATTTTTAAAAGTAATCGACAAGATGAAAATTCTACTGCGTATTTTATGCGTCGATAAATATTTTTCCACGCGTTAATCCATGTAAATACTATTGCCTTCGAGGATTTACATTTATCTGTAGCCTTTGACTTGTACGTTCGCATGTCACTGGTTCAATCATATATATATATATATATATATATATATATATATATATATATATATATATGAGAGAGCAAATAGTAATATGATTCATAGAAAAATCATTTCCAAGAATTTAACATTAACCGCAAATCAGTGTACGATCGTTTCTGAGGCAATACATATATTTTTTTTTTAATTTTAGCACCGGGGTTTGAAAACGAATAGAATATTTTAATATATAATTAACTACAACATAAGGACATCACAAGATTATACAGCCAATTAAGATTAAAATCTAAAAAGAGGTAAATATAATCTACATACATTCTTATATCAGGCAATTAAATATAGTTTATAGAAAGCGTTTAGATCACTCTTACAGACGTTAAAGACATTTAAAAAAGAAATTTCAACAATATTTCTCGCGGTTTACGGTGGCCGAATGGATTGGGTCCTTACTAATGGAATCAAATGGCTTCTGTTGTCTGGCTCGGATCTATCGCCCTGTATAAATCGTGACACCTTGCACTGATGATTCCCGAAAGGATGAAACACTAGTGTCTGTAGGTATTTAATAATTATCATATTAAATAAGTATATATATGTCTAGCTGATCCATTACTGGACTAATCTGGCTGGCTTTTGTTATAAGGCGCAGCAAACTAAATAATATGGTATCCGTTCGACACACAGTAAACGATTAACAGGGTTTAAAGATCAGTATTTAATGCTAAAAATAGCACAAATTTAACACTATTCGACCAATTTGGCATAAAGTAATCATTCTAAGTAAACGAGCGATAACTTTTGTCCGTTTTTAATGCATCTAAAAGTCTAGTATATTATATTGTGGTTAGTGTTGCGACTATTTATCAAATCGGGAATAAAAGCCAAAACCGATTCCTCTAATTGTCCTTTTTTTAATTTATTATCCTTAAATCAAAACTAAATCAAAACTCCATAAATCACCCCCCCCTCGCTACAAGTATATTTTTCCTTTTGAGAAAATATCTCCAAATTTAACAAGTGTTTTTATGATAATCAGGAATAAAATAACAATCTTTATAGTTAAATATTTAGAGATTTATTTATTGGAACCCAGAATTTAGGACGGAATCGGTAATTGTATCGGAATTGGGAAAAATATTAGTATCGTCCCATCACTAATAGTAATACAGTGAGGCGCATTTGAAAGTAGCCACCAAAAATAGTAGTAGAGATGAGAAACGTTCTTTTATTGTTTAAATTACCTGTAACATTGTTTAAATTACCTGTAACATTGTTTAAATTACCTGCAACATTGTTTAAATTACCTGCAACATTGTTTAAATTACCTGCAACATTGTTTAAATTACCTGCAACATTGTTTAAATTACCTGCAACATTGTTTACATTACCTGTAACATTGTTTAAATTACCTGCAACATTGTTTAAATTACCTGTAACATTGTTTAAATTACCTGTAACATTGTTTAAATTACTTGTAACAGTGTTTAAATTACCTGTAACAGTGTTTAAATTACCTGTAACATTGTTTAAATTACCTGTAACATTGTTTAAATTACCTGTAACATTGTTTAAATTACTTGTAACAGTGTTTAAATTACCTGTAACATTGTTTAAATTACCTGCAACATTGTTTAAATTACCTGCAATGCAACATTGTTTAAATTACCTGCAACATTGTTTACATTACCTGTAACATTGTTTAAATTACCTGCAACATTGTTTAAATTACCTGTAACATTGTTTAAATTACCTGTAACATTGTTTAAATTACTTGTAACAGTGTTTAAATTACCAGCAACAATGCTGGAAGTGCTCCCTGTTGACATCTATGAATTTCTGGGCAAGTGTAACGTTTGCAAATACTGCCTGCATATCTTCTCTGGTGATTCTCCTGATAGTGTGCAATGTTCTCCTTTAGTTGTTCTATATTGTGAGGATTATTCGCATAAACTTTTTTGTTTTAAAGTCCCCTAAATGTAAAAATCACATGATGACAAGTCTGGGAAACATGGTCGCCATAACCCTTTGTTTATTGTTCTTTCTTCCGTAAACATGTCATGAATTCGTGTCAGTGATCTGTGAGACGTGTGGCATGTAGCGCCATCTTGTTAGGGAAAAATTGCACTTTTTCTTGTGGTGTCAGTTGGTTGTTAAGAGAAAGATTAGATATTGGGCTACTTTTAAGTGGACACCCTGTATATATTTATGAACATTAGAATTAGTACGAATGAATATGATGTTTTACTTCCTGCAGATTTTGTATGTATTATTATATAGTAATTGCTCTGTTAATTTTTATGTATTATATTTTATGATTAAAAAAATAAATATATATATATACATATGATTTTAGTGCGTTAGCTTGAATCGAAAACGAAATAAAAACTGATGAACTCTCTCTGCCGCTCTCTCTCTCTCTCTCTCTCTCTCTCTCTCTCGATATATATATACATGTATATATATGCATATATGTATGTAGATATGTGTGTATATATAATATTTCAACTTCCATATTTTATTGTCATCGAAATCGTTAAAATCGCCCATTTTTTCAATCCTCCCCGCACTTAGTCCACAATTCATTGCAGTATGCAGTGCGCTGTAGAGTACTTATTGTTGATTTTATAAAACTATTAATTGCTTGTAAAATTATTAAGGTTTTCAGGCGATATATGAATCTAGCTCATGTCCTAACTCCTTTCGTGAGACCATCTAACTGGTTTTGTAGTCCTCGAAATAAGTGATAACCGAGGGGGCTAGATCAGATGAATATGAACGACGGGACAAGATTTTCCAACCAGATTCTCCTCGGCAATCTTCGATCACTAGTGCCTGGTGAGGGCATGTATTATCGTGATGGAAAATGACTCCCTTTCTGTTGCCTGAAGAAGGTTGTTTGCGGATCAACATGAGTAAGAAGAATATTATTGAAAAAATATAAACGAGGGTTTAACAATCTAAAATTTAAAAAAAATTATAAATTAATCCGGCATGATATGTTTCTAATAACAATATGCATGAAACAAATTAAGCTGGTTTAAAACCGGCTAAAAGTTTTGAACCGACCTGATTTCAGATGATATTGTTTTACCGAAGAACAGAAGTGACATCGCTGTATTGCTAATACACATACACGCTTGTATGGTCCTTTGTAGAGAAAATGTTTGAAATACTCTAAGCGATAGATTATGTTTAATTGGTCAACAGGATCATGAGCCACGTCACATCCGATTGACATGATTATGAGCCGCCTCATTTACGGTCCATATGCGCAACGCCGTTATTACGAATCACGCCGCACAGGGTCTTCCTAATTGCGTGACTCGTCAAT
Organism: Euprymna scolopes; assembly: GCF_053919585.1. Taxonomy (NCBI): domain Eukaryota; kingdom Metazoa; phylum Mollusca; class Cephalopoda; order Sepiida; family Sepiolidae; genus Euprymna; species Euprymna scolopes. Next base: position 91,035,639 of record NC_136491.1, read on the forward strand.
TGCCGTCAACAGGATCATTAGCCATTTTCTATGCGGTCTACGTGATTAAGGAGCCATGTCACTTGCCTGCATGTAAGCGTGGTCTCCGATAAGTCAGAATCTATCCATATCAGACATACTGTTGGCTAGATTTCGATCTTGTATTGGCATCTTTTTTTAATTTCTTAACACCAAGTGGATTCCTGTGCCGTCTGGAGCAATTTCTATTTAAAAACATTTGGTTCATGCGATCATTTTCGGTTTACATTATTACGGCCCACGTCACATGCAGTCTTCACGATTATGAGACAGGTCACATGCAATCCAAATAAATATGTCATTTTACATGCGCTCCACATGAGTATAAGCTAGATTACATGAGGCCCAATTGTTTCTGCGTGATATCACAAAAGAGCTCGATCACTTCAGATTTGAACTCTGCGTGTAGCAAGTTATAAATACAGCGGACGCCCATAAACTACATGGTACCACTCGGATCTGATGGCTGTATAATAATTGAATTTTCTAGATGTTTAAGAATTCCGATTAATCGAGCGCCGGATGAGAGGGATTTTACTGTAACGCACATCTTCTTTCTATATATTCGATTTAATTTCCATTATCACACATAATTGGACGAGATAAGTGTGAATATCTATTATATTGTCTTATATTGTGAAAGCTGAACAAAAAATAGAAAAGGCATTTAATGATTTATATGCGAACGTAATAATGAAATGCAGATAATTACAGTTTCACACATCGCAAAATTGTCATTAAGTGCTTTATTTTTAGATCAAAGTTAAACGAGTTATCTCCCTTTCGTGTTACTCTTTCGTAAGATTGTGTAAATGGCTTATGCACAGGCGTGAATACAAATAAAACTCTCACAAAGCATGAAAAAAAAGATGCACTTTTTCCTATATATATATATATATATATATATATTATTTTATGTATCCATATAAAATTATATAAAATCATTAAATATTTTATGTACCAATTTTCAGTATATATTTGACAGTTATCAATACGTGAGCAGAATTGGTTGTAACTTATAAAACTATAAAGCACTCGCAGGTTTGCTTGCCGTTGTCCGGTCGCAAAATACGCATAAATATTATACATTATATATATTATTATATATTATTTTTATTCATACAGAAATTAAGACATGTGCATGCGGGGATTATGATTATTTTAAACAGTTCACTTCTTTCAATAAAAATATTCAAACTGAGTTCTAAACCAAACCTTAGACAGTGAATCAAGTACGATAACCATTAGGCCAGCTTCTCGTGATATTTAAAAATTACAGATAAATGAATTTAAATATTTAAATTTATTTATCTGTAAATAATTTAATAAAGTTTAAAGATTTAATTGTTGCCGTCCCTTTCTGTCTTGCATCAACATATATTGCAGCTGACAGAATAAAGTGCTCGGAAACGTCATACACGTTGGCTACAAGAAACAAATGGCATATATATATATATATATATATATATAAAGCTGAATGTCTGTGTATGTGTGTGTGTCTGGTCACGAATAGGCTCCTATATGGTTGACTATTTTAAAAAACTGATTACATAAAATGATAGATGTATCGAGACACAGGAATGGGTATGTTTGATCTGGTAGAACGGTGGTTCATTAAAATTGTGGGGTTTCCGTTCGCGCCTGGTCCACAAAATAAAAAATTAAAAAATTTAAAAAAAACTTTTACAAGTGTTTTGGATATAGATGTGCACAAGAATACTTTGATAAGTATGTTTTAACTTAAATAGGGATGGTATAATAAAATTGTGGGGGTCTGCGTTCGCGTCTGGCCTCCATAGAATGGAAATAGGCATACAGTTTAATAAAACCTTTTCATATCTATCTGCGTAAGTATACTTTGATAATTATATTTCAGTTTTAAGAGATATGATATAATAAAATTATGGGGGGTTCGTTCGCACCTGACCTCCATAGAATGGAAATATTTGACAAAGTTTAACAAGGTTTTTTAATATAGATCCACAGAATATTGTGATAAGTGTTTCAGTGTGAACAGGTATGGTATAATAAATTATGGGGTTTATCTATTTTATTTTTACTTTCATCATATTTTGCTTTGATTTTGATACCCCCAAATTCGAAGCCATGTCTTTACAACACTTCCTTTTCATAACCTATCATACTGTCATAAATCAGAGTCCATTTTCTGTAGGCTGTTTTTGAACCCAGTCAACGACGGGTACTTTTGCTAGTATATATATATATATATATATATATATATATATATATATATCCATCCATCCTCCACCATTATAGAGCTATATAACCTTCGGCGATGAGGTGTAGTGGGGTTTTTTTTAAGTTTTTTTTTTCATTTACTAGTATTAATGTTTATCTTTATACTTTATAACCCTCTCCCCTTTCACGCCTCAATCGATCTACCCGGTTTTAGACTTGTATTTGCTTTCCGTTTTTTTTTTATGGTGGAGCAAATGGGGGAGACTCCATGTCCGATTTATCCCAACATGAAAATCTTTGCTTTGGCATCTGATGATTTCTTATGATTAAATTAATTTTCCCTCCGTATTCCTCTTTTCCTCCCGACTTACACACCACTCTTCCTGCGACCTCCGTGCAGAATGGTCGCCGTGAAAAAACAAGTAAATCAATGCCGGATTTTGAATACAAATATTAAGTTAGCTTAATTGGCTCGAACCGCAAATCGATCCATGCACACATCTGGACGAAGACACCTCCACGACAAGGACGTTCGCATATTTACATTTTGTTATTTGATTGAGTTTAGTTTAGCGGCGCATCAATCTTATTGGATGGTTGTTTTTGTTTTACGGCATATCAACCCTTTTCAGGGTAGTTAATGCCGAATCCAAAGATTTTGAAGAAAATATTTTTAA
>NC_136491.1:91043532-91068532 GCF_053919585.1 Euprymna scolopes
GACAACCAAATTTTTCCATGATCCGCCAGAGGCCATTTCGGCAAACAGTGTCGAAGGCCTTGGTCAGGTCGACGAACGTGGTGTAGAGGCCCCGGTGCTGCTCGACACACTTCTCCTGCAGTTGGTGTGCAGCAAAGATCATATCAGTCGTCCCGCGGCCCGCTCGAAAGCCACACTGGCTCTCGGGAAGACGACCATCTTCAAGGTGCACCAGCAGGCGGTTGAGAAGGACGCGGGCCAGGATTTTCCCGGCGATGGAAAGAAGGGATATCCCGCGGTGGTTGTCACATGACTGACGATTTCCCTTGCGTTTTTAAATGTGAACGATAGTAGCATCACGAAAATCTTGGGGTAATTCTTCACTCTCCCACATGGATTGGAAGAGTTCTGTCAGTCTTAAAAGCAGTGTAGGTCCACCAGCTTTGTATACTTCTGCTGGAATTGAGTCGGGGCCGGGGCCTTCCCAGAGGAAAGTTGCTTGATGGCTTTGCTTACTTCCTCTGACGAGGGTGGGATGTCGAGCTCCTCGTTGATAGGCTCCTGGCGTAGTCGGTTGATGGCTTCATCGTTGATGGAAGATGGTCGGTTTAGCACGCTGTTAAAGTGCTCCGTCCATCTATCAAGGATCTGCTTTTTGTCATTCAAGACAGTTGTTCCATCGGAGCTAAGCAGGAGGGAGGAGCTTGAGAACTGGGAACCGTAGACAGCCCTCAGCGCATCGTAAAACTTCCTCATATCATGGCTATCGGCATGCTCCTGGATCTCATCTGCTTTGGCGCTGAGCCAGGCATCCTGCATGGAGCGGAGTCTGGCCTGCACCTTGCTGCGGATGTTGATGAAGGCAGCTTTCTTTGCGAAACACTTGGGGTCACTCTGATGTGCACGGAGAAGTTGGCGTTTCTCCTCCAGGAGGGGCTGAATCTCAGTCATTTTCATCAAACCAGTCCTGGTGCTACTTTTGCTTGGGTCCAATGATTTCGAGAGCGATGGAGTAGGTGGAGTCTCTGAGGTGTGCCCACTGATCTTCAATAGTGTCCGAGATGGTGAGGGGGACAGATAGCTTGTCGTTGATTGCTTCCTGTAGCTCATGGATGACATCTGGACTTTTAAGTTTTTCCAGGTCAAGGCGATTTGTGACTTTCTGGCCCTGAGGCCGCCTCTTGGGTTGGATGTAGAGGCACATTTTGGATATGATCAGGCGGTGGTCTGTCCAACAGTCGGCACCATACACAGCCTTGGTCAATCTTACGTCTCTCCTGTCCCTTGCCCTGATGATGACGTAGTCAATCAGATGCCAGTGGTGGGAGCGTGGGTGCATCCACGACGTCTTGCTACGGGTGGGTAGGCGGAACATGGTGTTGGTGATGGAAAGGTCGTGTGCAGCGCAAAGGCTGAGCAGCCGTAGGCCGTTGCTATTGCACTTGCTCACTCCATGGTGGCCAAGGACCCGGTCCCAAGTGGAATGGTCCGTGCCAACGCGGGCATGGAAGTCGCCGAGGACGATGAGCTTCTCTCTCTGCGGAGCAGCGGAGATGAGGCTTTCCAGATCTTCATAGAACTGGTCCTTGGTATCTTTATGGTTAGTCGGTGCGTAGGCGCTGATCAGTGTGGCGGTTCTTGCCTTGCTGAGCGGGAGTTGCATCTTCATCAGCCGGTCATTGATGCCGTCTGGGATGCTGAGCAGTTTCCTCACGTGCTCAGTCTTGATGGCGAAGCCCACGCCAGCCTCTGCGCTCCTCGCTGCTGCGTGCACGCCAAAAAAAAGGTGTAGCCGCCACCTGACTCTGTCAGTTGACCCTTGTCTGAGAGGCGAGTCTCACTGAGGGCTGCGATGTCTACCTTATAACGAGCAAGCTCCCTTGCTACGAGAGCAGTTCTTCTCTCGGGTCGGTCAGCTCTGGTGTTGTCGAGCAAAGTACGAACATTCCATGATGCTAAGGTAAGCAGCAACCCTTTCTTTCTCATGTCTCGACCGCTGTGAGGGAAACCCCGCCAGCCGCGGTATGCTGGCCAGGGGTGATGGTGAAGCAGCTATGTTTAGGGCTCCTTTTATCGCCCCGTCCTCATGCCATGGAGGCGAGCAGAGTGATCCTGAAAAGGACTGCTCGGTCGGCCAGCCAGTTGCCTGCACCCCCTCGCTGCTCCGGTCGAATGGAGTACGACCAGTTTCTGGGCCGCCTGTGTGCAGGTTTGCAGCTACAGCTCCAGGTGATTTCCACACCTGCTGCTTTGCCGCTCTCCCATCGCCACAGGGCTTGGTGTTGACGAAATGTTTGACACCCTGACTTGCGCTGGATTTGGATTATAGTGAGGGGGACTTGCGCTGCATCGGCCTCACTCTCTCGTCCTGGCCCGCCCAATTCCAATGGCAAGACATAGTCGAGACGGCTGGGGACGAACAAGGGTGCAGGAGCTGCCGGAGGGAGGCAAGTATGCCACCCAACCGACAAAGGGGCTCCACTCCGTCGTTTCTGTCGGGGTTGCTCCCCTAGCCTTATCCATTTCCATGGCTCTCACAAGGCAGTGAGGTCATTTGACCCATGGCTGGGATAGGGATTGGTAATGTGTCAGGGCATGTCCACACGTCGGTGGGCCGTAGCACAGTCCCTCTGGGACTCCCTATTGTTCCGCGATCCTCTACTGATTCAGCCTGGAGTCGCATGACAACCAGTTACCGTGTGTGACCACGAGGAGGCACAGCAGAGGTATTGGTGATGAAGAGGCTGTGTACTGACAGGAGAAGACTTACGCACTCGGCTTCTCGTTTCGCGCAAGGCTAGCCAGTGGTGGTTGCTGAGAGCGAGATGGTACGTAAGCCAAGACGCTAGCTTATAGCTAACACACTTGCGCATCACATCACCCTGTGTGCATTGCACACACACACACACACACACACACACACTGTCAAAGGGCAGAAGATCCATGCTGTGGAGCAATTCACCTACCTTGGCAGCACCCTCTCCCGCACCGCCAACATTGACATTGAGGTTAACCATAGGATCTCCACAGCGAGCAGTGCATTTGGAAGACTTAGAGACAATGTGTGGAAGAGGAGAGGCATTACACTCGCAACCAAACTGAAAGTATACCGAGCGGTCATCCTGACAACCCTACTCAACGCCTGCGAAACTTGGACGCCATATAAAAGACATGAAAAACAGTTGAATGGCTTCCACCTCAGATGACTCCGTAATCTTCTCAACGTCCGCTGGCAAGACAGAATTCCTGACACAGAAGTCTTGAAGCGCACGGGGCTCCATACCATCGCCACCATAATCCGCAAAACCCAGCTCCGGTGGGCAGGCCATGTCTATCGCATGCACGACAGCCGAATCCCCAACACCTTTTCTATGGGGAACTCAGCCAGGGAAGCGGAATGCAGGGGGCCAAAAGAAACGATATAAAGACTGTCTGAGAACGTCCCTAAAAGACTTTGACATCAGCCCCCATTCTTGGGAGAGTAACGCGGCTAAACATTCGGCCTGGCGTTGCGTCATCAGCCTAGGAGCCGACAGGGCAGAGAATCAACGCATGACACACGACCAGCAGAAGCGAAAGAGGAGGAAGGAGAGAGCTGCCGGTTCACAACCTGCCGATACCGCCTTCACGTGTCCAGAGTGTGGAAGAGACTGCCGAGCACGGATTGGCCTCATCAGCCATCTCAGAACCCACAAACCCCTGACGCTGAACTGATTGATACCTTGGTAATCGTAGACTCCGACGGACGAGCAAGAAGAAGATGCGTATATATATACATATATGCATATATGTATATATGTATATATATACATCTACATATGTATATAGGTATATATGCATATATGTATATATATACATATACTTATGTATATATATGTATATATATACATATATATATGTATATATATACATATACATATGTATATATATGTATATATATACATGTATATATATGTATATATATACATATACATATGTATATATATGTATATATACATATACATATGTATATATATATGTATATATACATATACATATGTATATATACACATGTGTATATATATGTATATATACATACGTGTATATGTATATACATATGTATGTATACATATGTATATACATATGTACATATGTATATATACATACGTGTATATGTATATACATATGTATATACATATGTATGTATATATGTATGTATATACATATGTATGTATACATATGTATATACATATGTATGTATATATATATGTATATACATATGTATGTATATATGTATATACATATGTATGTATATACATATGTATGTATATATGTATGTATATACATATGTATGTATATATGTATGTATATACATATGTATGTATATATGTATGTATATACATATGTATGTATATATGTATGTGTACATGTATATATATACATATGTATGTGTACATATGTATGTATATATGTATATATATACATATGTATGTGTACATATGTATATATGTATATACATATGTATATATATGTATATACATATGTATATATATGTATATACATATGTATATATATGTATATACACATGTATATATATGTATATCTATATACATATGTATATATATGTATATACATATGTATATATATGTATATCTATATACATATGTATATATATACACATATGTATATATACATATGTATACATATACACATATGTGTATATATATATACATATGTATCTATATATATACATATGTATCTATATATATACATATGTGTATATGTATATACATATGTATGCATACATATGTATATATATACATATATACACATACATATATATGTGTATATATACATATATATATGTGTATATATGTATATATATGTATATATGTATGTATATATATGTATGTGTATATATATTTGTGGGTGCGTATATGTATATATATATGTGTATATATATGTATGTGTATACGTATGTGTATGTATGTATATGTACACGTATGTGCATATGTATATGTACATGTATGTGTTTGTATATATATATGTACATATATGTGTATATATGTATATATATATATATATGTACATATATGTGTATATATGTATATGTACATATATGTGTATATATGTATATATATGTGTATATATGTATATGTACATATATGTGTATATATGTATATATATGTGTACATATGTATATATATATGTGTATATATGTATATGTACATATATGTGTACATATGTATATATATATGTGTATATATGTATATGTACATATATGTGTACATATGTATATATATATATATGTGTATATATATGTATATGTACATATATGTGTATATGTGTATATATATATGTATATGTACATATATGTGTATATATATATGTATATGTACATATATGTGTATATATGTATATGTAAATGTACATATGTGTATATATATGTATATGTACATATATGTATATATATATATGTATATGTACATATATGTATATATATATGTATATGTACATATATGTATATATATATATGTATATGTACATATTTGTATATATATGTATATGTACATATTTGTATATATATGTATATGTACATATATGTATATATATATATGTATATGTACATATATGTATATAAATATGTATATAAATATGTATGTATATATATATATGTACATATGTATGTGTGGATATGTATATGTACATATCCATATGTACATATGTATATGTACATATGTATATGTAGATATATATCAATATGTACATATATATGTACATATGTATATGTAGATATATATGTATATGTACATATGTACATATACATATATATATATGTATATTTACATATGTATATGTGCATGTATATGTACATATATATGTACATATATATATATATATGTATATGTACATATGTACATATATATATGTATATTTACATATGTATATGTGCATGTATATGTACATATATATGTACATATATATATATGTATATGTACATATGTACATATATATATGTATATTTACATATGTATATGTGCATGTATATGTATATGTGCATGTATATGTACATATGCATATATATATATATATGCATATATATGCACATATATATGTACATATATATATGTATATATGTACATATATACAGTTGTGCGCAAAAGTATTCGACCCCTACCAAAATTGTCTTATTTCTTTGAATGGATACTTCAATAATCTTTAAAACCTTCTTTAACGACTAAGTTCGAATAAACTGTATAGTTTTCAACAAAAAATAATAAAAATTAATTAGTGCTTGATAATATAAATAAATTTATTTACAAAAATAAAAATATGGATGTTGCAAAAGTATTCGACCCCTTTTCATTAATACTTGGTTGAAGCTCCTTTGACCTTGATTACTCCAAGTAAACGTTTCCTATAATATCTCTACGAGACTTCTACATCTGTCCACTGGAAGTTTAAGCCACTCTTCTTGCCAGTACTGTTTTAATTCAATCAAATTAGATGGTTTTCTTTTATGTACCGCAATTTTTAAATCATGTCATAAGTGCTCAATCGGATTTAGGTCTGGAGACTGGGAAGGCCATTCTAGAACTTTCACCTTATTATTCTTAAACCATGCCTTAGTGCTCTTTGAAGTGTGTTTAGGATCGTTGTCCTGTTGAAAGGTATACCTCCTTCCATGCCCCAACTGGTTCGCAGACGGAACAAGATTTTTATTCAGTATGGACTGATATTTTACTGAATCCATTCTTCCATCGATTATGGTTAATCTTCCAGTTCCATTTATACTGAAACAGCCCCACACCATGATTGATCCACCTCCATGCTTAACGGTTGGAATGGTATTCTTCACATTATAAGCAGTATTTTCTTTTCGACAAACATAGCGTTGCTGGTTGTGTCCAAATAGTTCCACTTTCGTTTCCTCTGACCAAATTATATTATTCCAGTAATCAATAGGCATTTCTAGGAACTGTTTTGCAAAATTTAATCGAGCCTTTTGATGAGCTTTGGAAAGTAAGGACTTCCTTCTGGCAATACGTCCATGCAATCCGGCACGATTTAATGCCCTACGAATAGTTGACAAGTGTACATCTGAGTCAGCATTCTTCAAATCGTTCTGCACGTCCTTTAGGTTAGATTTAGAGTCTATTGAAACTTGTCTAACAATTTTCCTAGCCCCACGTGTCGTAATTTTTCTTGGACGACCTGATCTTGGAAGACTTGATACAATCCCTTTTACTTTCCGTTTTTTGATAATGGACATAATAGTCGACCGTGGTATAGAAAAACATTTGGAATTTTTTTATAACCTTCTCCAGACTGGTAGGCATCGATTACTTTCTTTTTAATGTCTTCAGAGTACTCCTTGTTCTTTGTAATAGTTGCAGATCTGTGGACGTTGAAAAAGATTTTTTTTTTACTTGAAACAATTATTCAATCATTCAATATGGCATTGAAGTTCAATTTGAACTGATTTTAGATTCAGTAGAGTCATAAATATTATTTATAGGAAATAAATACAAGGTCAGACTAAAATAATAAACTTAATGACGCTTTTATTTAAACTTTAAATTAAAGGGGTCGAATATTTTTGCAACATCCATATTTATATTTTTTGTAAATAAATTGATATATATTATTAATCTCGAATTACTTTTCCTCATTTATTGTTGAAAAATATACAATTTATTCATAATTAGCCATTAAAAAGCATTATGAAGATTTTTAAAGTATAGATTCAACGAAACAAGAAAATTTAGACAGGGGTCGAATATTTTTGCGCACAACTGTATATATTTACATATATATATATATATATATATATGTACATATATATATGTATATATATATATATATGTGTGTGTACATATATGTATATTATGTGTTTATATGTATATTATGTGTGTGTATATATATATATGTGTATATATATATATGTATATATATATGTATATGTGTATATATGCATATGTATGTATATATATGTATATGTGTATATATGCATATGCATGTATATATATATATATATTTATATATATATATATATATATATATATATGTGTGTGTATGTATGATATACATATGATTCCGCCTGTGTGTGGCCTTGTTGTTTTTTATTCAAAGTTGGAATGGATTTATTGATTAAAATGTCTAAAGGGCATAATAAATAAAGTTTGCGTACAAAAACAATGCACACTCTTCAACACAAAAATGTCCTCTTTCGTTCTTTCTCAAATGCCAGCTTTGTCTTTTTTTTTCTTGTTTGAAATTGGATTCATGAATTATCATCTAAACACTTTCCTTGACAAGAATTCCGATTGCCAAAGTTAGGTTCAGCGTTTTAACCACTGGGCTTTCAATTACTTTTCGCTCTGATGAATCTTCAAAAGGAGACAGCAGTCATCAAAATGTTTGCTGCATGCCGAGGCATTTTTATGTGCGCCTTTCTATCTCTCGTTTTTTTTTTCTTTTTTTTTTTGTATCTGTTGTTTTTTACTTCGGATTGATGGGTTGGTTTGAGGTGGCTTTAAGTTATCTCCCTTTCTTTCTACTTACAGCAGCCTACCTTTGTTTTTATGTCACATTTCAGTTAGAAATTGCTTCTTCATCATAAAACGTATGAATTAAATAGGCATATCTAATTTTGAACACATTTAAATAATCTATTCAAACTGCTGTCTATTTTGTCCCGTCTGTCATGTTTAAGTTGTGAAATATTATTTTTATTAGCGTCTTACGCATAAGATTGATAAGTGTCCATTGTTCTGCCATGCTTAAGTTTGAAATCGAATTTTCTACAGTCTCCATGCTTAAGTGTTAAATACTACATACTTTCATTGCTTTATGGTGTCTACATCTGATATAGCATTTTCGTTTGTTATTAGTAACAGATCAACACAGCCAGGTCTGCTTATATTCGAAATAACATTTTCGTTGTTATCTCACGTTTAAGAGTGAAACACCATCTCCATTGGTCTGTTCCGTTGAAGTTTGAAATATTTCACGTTCTACAAACGGATTACATGAGGTCATTATCTGAATATCTGTCTTATGGCGAATTAATTTATGTCTGTTCATTTGTTTGTTTTTAATCATGTTTGGTATAAACTTGTTTTCATTAAAATCTGACTGGCGATTACTGACTATTCGATTCGCTGGTTTTATTTTTTATTTAATTTCTGAAACTATAAAATCTGCTAGGAGCTGCGAATCTCTTGGTATTGAGATTTTTTTTCTTATGTTCGTTTCAGTGACAGCTTAACAGTCGAATCACAAATCTTATGGCTGTTAACCATGTTGCGACTCAAGGGCATGTAATCCCAGTTAAATGTCGTAAATGTGCAAACGAGACGAGATAAAAATGCCTCCTATTTGATGAAATAGTTACGTAAAGTCGTTTTTTATCACGCATCGCTTGGAATAGTATTAACTCCTGTTTTCCGCCAAGGGTCATATATCAGTTCATTTGCAATTATTTATAATAAAACATTTATTGTGTTTTATGACGAAATAAGCCGTAAAACAGTTTACTGTATACTTCCTAAAAAGATCTCAGTTGGAACAGTTGTCCCTTATGAAAAGTGGATCTGTTATTTTTTTTTTTCAGTTTTATAAGCTATCAATTATAATTTTAACATTAGTCCTCGCGCGAAAGGGCAAGACACAAAATGTTTTAAATAATAATAATAATAATAATAATAATAATAATAATAATAATAATAATAGAATAAAAATAACAGATTTTCGCTGGGGAGGACTACTATTGACCGTAACCAGCTATACAGTCCTTTTGAAATTTTCGTCTGTATTTTTCTCGTTATGTACTGAATATTTGTTAATGAAACCTATATGAAACATGTTCCTTATTAAATTTTAAAGATTTTCTATTCTGGAAGAAGTTTAAAAAATGTAATCTAAAAAGGTTATTGTAAAGTTTCCGTTAAAAACATTCAGATTTTCTCCTTATTCAGACCTGTATTACAAAGAGGGTGTTGCAAAAAAATGAGTTGTGGTGTGAGGAGAAATACAAACTGAAACAGAAAGAATATTCAGACCTGTAATAATACAAAGAGGGGGGTGCAAAAATGATTTGTGTTGTGAGGAGAAATACAAACTGAAATAGAGAGAAGGAGAATTTTTGTTGCAATTTAAAAACATTATCTTTCATCTGCCAATTAATGGTATAGATATAAAATTTTCAATTAATTTTTTTAAGTGCACCAGAATGTATATTACATAAAATCAATCCAATGTAATTTTATGATTCAATTTAAATTAAATTTTGATACCTTACTTTGTAAGATTTATAAAAGTGCACTTTGTAGATAAATAAATTTCAACTTTAATCTTGTACCTTTATTTTTAAAGCCTATAGTAAAACCATGTTGTTTAACAATTTTCATAAGGATGGAATACTGTTGCCACATATGGGCAGGAGCTGCTAGAAAAGACTTGTCCTGCCTTGATAGAGTTCAAAATAGACTTTGTGGCCTGGTGGGAGATGTCCTTTTCTCTTCGCTGCAACCTCCATCTCACAGAAGAGATGTTGCGAGTTTTTCTCTGCTTTATCGTTATTTTCATGGAAAGTGCTCGACTGAGCTTCAATCTATGGTCCCCCTCGCCAAACTTTCACAAGAAACACTAGACTAGCTGAAAACATTATCAATAATTTTCCCCACTCTTTATCTGTGCCTAAACCTTAACATAGATTCCATGATCAAAGCTTCTTTCTTAGAACTGCACGCCTGTGGAATTGTCTTCCGTTTTCCTGCTTTCCAGATGTCTATAATATGGTTGTCTTAAAGTCAAACGTGAACAAGTTTCTGATGAGCCGTTCCACTTAAGTTAATAAATTTACCGAACTTCCATTACTATTGATTACTATATTGTCCTTTTGACTACTCTATACTCTTTAACCCTTATCCTTGAGTGGCCGATCGGCCTTGATAAGTGGTGACGCCTATGTAAAAATTTTTTTTTTAAATGCTTTTCTAACTTGTATATATATAATAATTTCCACAGTCGCAGTTCACAAAAGCCATGAGAAATAACAAACTGGAAGCCTAAACTAGAGTTCGCCTTGGGCTTCTGGTTTGTTGGCTGTCATGCCTCTTGTGAGCTGCGGCGTCGTCTGTGGAAATTATTGTATATTATCTTACATTCTGAAGATATATATATATATATATATATATATATATATATATATATATATATATATATATATATATATATATATATATATATATTAGTGATGGGCCGATTAAATATTTGAGAGTATCAGAATCGGAAAAAAATTTCTACCGATTTTCGATGCCAATGCGATTCTTTTTATTGTCATTTTTATTTGATTTTGTTTCAAGCTAAATCTTCCATTGCTGGCAATAATAATAAAATAATATATATTTATTGATTTAAACTCAACAGTAGAGGCTAAAATCGATAGATCGTACCGCACATGTATATTTTTACGATGCAGAGAATATTTGCACATTTAACATGTGTGATTTTTCGTCGTCAGAGAAAGAATACAACTCCATAGTTAAATATTTAGAGATTTTATAAAGAATTGGATTCGGTAATTGTATCGACATCTTGAATTTAGTACAGAATCGGTAATTGTATCGGAATCAGGAAAAAATAATTCATCGTCCCATCACTAATATATATATATATATATAGAGAGAGAGAGAGGGGGGCAAAGAGGATTAGAGAAATTCTTTGAAAAGAGAAATATCGGGATAATGCAAAGCTAAACAATTAAGGCACTTACATAGAAGAGAAAAATAAAAGAGCGACAAATGCATACACATTTATCGTTGATTCAATATGGAGGTTACATCAGTTGTGGGTGTAGGATAAATGTGCTCTTGATACTTAGGTATTTCGAAGCGTACGTTTTTCATCAGAAGAGAAGAGAAGGTGCTGGTAACATATTAGGGATGTGACGTCTAGCTCTAATTACATTAGGAGCAAAATAATGGGGTAAGTGAGGGAGAAGATAAAACATTGTAAATATGGAGAGAGAGAGAAATGAGAACTAGAGTAATTCATGCGATATAGGAAGAAAATCTCGGATGTCACATAGTGGATACAAGTGGTGTGCAGTGTGGTTAATGGGTTTGCCATAGTAGGTTGGGGTGTATGTGTTCAATACGGATATCCATATGTAAAGATGCACATTTGATATTGATAAACAATAGGGAAAGAGAACGGTAGGACGCAGAGTTGGAAATACTTAAGTATTTTTTTATCACATGCGAGGGTTCCCCCTCGGCACGAAAGTCGACAGTGTATAGGCCATTGTTGAGTTGGATTGTCTCCTATTTGCTCAGCGGCCCTGTCGGTGGGGCATTAGAATACGCCGACTGCCCCCCTGCAGATGGTAAAAGTCCCTCAATGGAGGTGCTGGATATGACCTTAAACTATATCCAGTGGTGAGCCCCCAGCTTGTGGGCTTTGAGGAGTGTGGAGCCACCCTTTAATTACCATTGCTCCCAGGTCCACTCTGACCCGGAGTGGTAGTACCTGTTAGGGTCCCAACTATGGGTTAAATAGAAACCGACGTGAAAACAACAAATATATTCTATTAAAAAAAATTTTCTTCAAAATCTTTGGATTTGGCATTAAATAACCCGAAAAGGGTTGATATGCCGTAAAATAACCAACCAATTAACCTATTGGCTCAGATATATTTCTTGTCTTATTCAGTCTTAGGTCTAGCCTCACAGGCTTTAACTTCTCATTTTGAAAAGTGTTAGCTTATTGATAATCGCCTTAGTAACTCGGGGCATAGAATGCCGACTGTCCTGCCTAGACATTTTTAAAGGGTAGATTTGTCTTTCTCTAAGGTGCTGGTTCTTCAAATCTCACTCCTCGCCCCTTGCGTGATATTATCATGCCGGTGGACGGGGATAAACAATATAATTTAAAAACTATGCATGACACCTTTTTGTTGGAAACCTGCAGGATTAATCGAACTGAGCATCCTGGATTTAGGATAAGATTCGGCTGGTCATCACGAACAGATTGTTTAGTTTTACATAGAATAATTGATATATACGCTCTTGTACAATGAAGTATAAAGCACTCTATTGTTTATTAGAACTAACTTGTATGTAGCAAACATATAATCATCCACAGACAAACTCTTCCACGGCTTTTCAGTACGGTAAGACAAGCATGTGCAATAAGCCGGCAAAAATACTTATATAGTTATTGAAAAAGTATTTTAGCATCAATTTTTTTATTATTATTATTTCTTGTGTTTTCAATTTTACAGTGTTTTTCAACGTAGTAAGACTTGACCGCATTATTGCGTATTACTTATTATACGGCACAATCACGTTGACACATTGGTTTTTGCCAGATCACCGAAGTTAAACAACGTTGAGCCTGGCCAGTACCAGATTGGTGACTATTTGGGAATGCGAGGCACTGTGTGTACCGCGAGGTAAAATGCCAGGTTTATCCTTCTCTCGAGGGTAGATGGGATTCTCTTAAACCGTGGTAGGCACCCTGTCTAGTGATGGCGTCACGATAAAAATATCCTTGATAGCCATGGCGAATTATTCAGCTACCGACAAGGTTTGAATTACACTACAAACTCGTGTAGTAAGTTCAATCTCGACTACGGCCGCGCTGGTTAGAATACTGGACCTGTTACCTTTACACGCGTGCCAGAGTGCTATCTACACAATATCTAGATATTTTAACTGTTTCTCTCTGATACCAGGAAAATCAAATATCATCGGCATTTTGCTCGACAATGGAGAAGCAGAAACGAATAAAATAACAATGTCTATACTCACGGAAGAAGGCCAACGCCAGCAGAAATCCTGATTTACATTGTCTTTATTTGTTTAAAATAAACATCGTAGTTGATCTGAAAATTTATTTGTTAACTTACATATTTATTTATTTACGAGCGGGGGTCGTGAAATACGCTTAAATATATTTTAATTCATGCAGGTTTTGTATTCAGTATTACATAACCAATTCTCTATTGAATATTATATTGTACTTAATACTTAGTAGGAAGTTCAAAAGTTAAAAAATGACTTTGGTGCAATAAGCTAGAATTGAAACCATAACATTTAGCGCTCCAGACGTGTCCCCTACTGATGTAGATATCGAGATATTATATAGAATCATTTAATATTAAACGACTTGAATAAATTTATTGAATTTAAGAATCGGCAAAAAGAACTAAATATGCCGGCAAGTTGAAATGAACAGTTTGCATTTCGACGTGCCTTTATATATCTGTACACGTTAATCCTCCATCCAAAGACTTTTAATCATAAACTATCCATGGTGTATGATTACTGTTTCCGTTTAATTTCAGTGTTATGTGACCAATAGTTTAAGTGTTTATTTGTTAAATATTTACAGATAGACGCACACACATAACCTATTGTTTTATTCATATAAATTTATTTTGCCGTGTTTTCAAAGTCAGATCCCAATAGGCATCTGTCTGACATATTGATACTTAATTTTTTATTTTTAATACTATTTTTCGTTTATTCCTTCCACTTTTCTTTTGAAAATACTTACCCTGATAAGAAAACCGTTAGAATCGAAATATTTCCGTAACTCACCAAATATTGTTATGGTGAAGTAATCGTATTATGAGTTATTTCCCTTGACTTTTGCCGAGACGAAAATCCAAAAACGCATTAAATATTTAAATAATAATGAGAAGATTTTACAGCAATTACATGTGGTTATTATTTAATATTGATCGCTTAATGTCAAGTATTTCAACAAAGCTATTAAAACTTTGAGTTTCACAGAATAATTTTATTGCGAAATTGAAGTCCGCAAAATTAATTTCCGTTTCTTCGCAAACATGTCACTAACTTGCTTTATTCTTGAGCATCGCAGTGTAGTTATATATATAGCATTATTTATTCCCAATTTCCTGGCTACTCTTCGGTACGAACACTAAAGTCTTACAGGCACGAGCAATTCTTGTGAATGACTACCAGTCAATGAAATTACATTTTATTCTAGTAATTATATGGAGCAAGCGGGTGATTGGAAAATAATTTCAGAAAATTACCTAGCAAATATACTCAGTAACCCAAGTGCAAAAGAGCGTAAAGCAATTGCACTTAAAGGAACTGTTAAAAACTTTTTTTTTTAAGTGCCTAGGCACTAAGTTATAATGGACTCTAAGGCTTTTTGGCAAACAAGAATTATCATGAGAAGGGAAATAGAAATATGTTGTGCATATAATGTCTCGACATGTGGACAAATACAAAAATATAACAAGATAGTGTTCAACAACAAATGCTAACACATTTCGTTACGTTAAAGTTGATTACTGTATATAAGTCTTTTGTTGAAAGAGCCACAATCTATAATATAAATCTCACCCGTCTGTTTAAGTGTATGTATGTATGTTTGTATGTCGGCGTAAAACTTTCGACAGATGCGACGGATTTTCAGCAGATCGGTATCATTTTGAAGATAGACCCTTCAGAGGACAAATATCGAAAAATTAGCTAAAAATATTAATTCCCTCGCCCTCAACTGGGCACTTTTCTACAAGGAGGGTTCGCTTTTTATTCGTCGATATTTTAGAAAGTCATACCCCTCTTTTCGATTGACTAGCCTTAATTTAAACATTCGTCACTTCTGATTTGGCGATGGACGCAACGGCAAAGACTTCACGTTTTGTTTGGGGGGGTCTCGTCTTTTGCCGCCTTCGCGGTACGGGTTCGAGCCTGCCTGCCAACTACTCCTTTTTTTTTTGCTTGTTTGCACAACACACACCTCCAAACACCCGGGCACCGCCGGGCACCGCCGGGCACCCCGGCTGGTATTTTTATAAATAAATATATCCCATTTTATATACAGACACTATTGTTTGATAATTACGCTAGCATCAGTTATATATAGTGGGTAGCCAAAGTATTTGATACATTTTTTTTTGTATTTCCTAAAAAATATGAAGTTAATTTGAATGAAATTTACACTCAATCTTTGAACAGATATTATCTAAAAATAAAATGGAAATGAAAATATACTTAGTTGACAAATATTCATGATTGAAATTTCTGATTGGTTGTAATATTGTAGCAAGATAGAATGACTGCTCAAGAATAAAATTTTACAGTGAGTTAAATACTTTTGCACATGAGTTATTGATTTTTCGTAATAAATATTTGTCAACTAAAAGTGTTTTCATTTCCATTTTATTTTTAGATAGATAATATTTGTTCAAAGATTGAATGTAAATTCATTCAAATTAATTTGATATTTCTTGAGAAATAGGAAAACCAATCTACCAAATACTTGTGCTACCCACTGTGAATGTGTGTATATATATATATATATATATATATACACACACACACGACTAGGATAAAATTGACATACAGGTTCCTGTTATCAAGAAAGCTCTTGCAGTTTTAAAATTTTAAATTCAGATGAACATATTTCGACGCAGAAAAATCTCTTACTCTAAATAAGTGCCATCAGTGTAAGTGCAGTTATATCAGTCACATAAAAATCTTGCGTTTTGGTAAGGATAAAGTCACTGAAGATAATTTCGACATCGCTTAGGTTCTTGAAGCATTTCTTAAACAGAAAGTTTTCGAGATGCTTGTAAAACTAGTAGTCAGTTAGTAGGAGCTCTAGAGAGTATGGCGGATGAGGCAGTTTCATAGCCCAATTCGTTCAACTTCTGAAAGGTTGATTTAGCAACGTGCGGTCGGGAATAGTCGTGAAAGACAATGGGGCATTTTCTGTTTAAAAGTGCTGGGTGTTGTTGTCGAAGTTACGGGTGCATTTTATCCGTTTGTTTATAGTACTTCCCCAATGGTTTCGCTAGAATTCAAAAACTGTATTCGATAAGACTGGCCGCAGACCATCAAGCAGTCAACATGACCTCTTTTTTGTGCAAATCTGGCTTCGGAAAGAGTCGTGGAGCTTCGTCGGCGTTTATCCACTGAGCTGAGCGTAGCCGGTTGTCATAAAGAACCCACTTTTCTTCTCAAGTCACAACCGGTTGAGAAACGGGTCGTTCTTGTTTCGTAAAAGAAGGTAAAACTGTGTTTCTTTTGCTGTCGTTCAATTCGTGAGGCACCTATTTATTTCTCTCAAGTCGTTGGAAATCGTCGCATAAATTATGTCTAACTGAGAAGCAAGTTCTTGAACAGATGTGCGTGGATTGGCTTCGACTAAGGCTCTTAATTGATCGTTATCAACATCTGATGGCCGACCAGGGCGCTCATCACTTTCAAGACTCTCCTCGCTGCCACGAAATTTCTTAAACCACCATTGTGTTGTACGTTCAGTAGTGGTTCCTGGACCAAACGCTTCATTGACATCGCGAGCTGTTTCAGCAGCTTTTCGGGCTAGCTTGAATTGAAATAAGAAAATTGTGCAAATTTGCTTCTTTTCCACCTTTGTATTCAAGGTTCTGAAAACGATTGCAATTTAAACAATTAGATAGAGTGAAAAATGTTCTTTAAAATGATATGTAAATTAAAGGTACTATAACCAAAACTTATTTGAAAATACATCATTTTAAATCAAAACTAAAAAATCCTGCTAGAACTTTATTGCCCATCTAACAGGTTACCACTCTTTTAGTGACATTGAGCCCGATCAAGAAAGAGTAGGTGACCATTTAGGAACAGAAAGTACTGACGTACAAAAACGATAACAACACATCCACAGCAGCTTACATACACTAAACGCTAAGGATCGCGTGCTGATAACCACTAAATAGATCGCATCCCTTTTTTTAATTTCTTAATATAAGAAACCACGAAGTAACAACTTATATCTTAAGCATATTAATCTGTATATCTATGAAAGTAAGAATGTGTGTGAGGACACTTCTCAACCTATATACTTAACGAATTTTTGATCTACAGATTTAAAATTTGGTATTCAGACATGTGGACAACATTTTAATCAGTTTTTACCCGAGAAAAAAGCCTACTAAAGGGGTCAAAATAGAAAAATTAGTACGTGGGGAATCATCACATTTTTATCCGTTTGCCAACTGTTTCACGAATGCGCATGCGTGAATCGTTTTTATGACGATTCCTTATGCTATGAACAAGTAGGTTTGAAACATTTTTTTATTATCGTGGCAAGCTGGTCTAATGGTTATTGTACTTGATTCACTGTCTTAATGTTTTAGTTTAGATATCAGCTAGAGTATTTTTTTTTACTTATAAGAAGTGAACTGTTTAATGAAAAACATAATACTCGCATGGACATGTCTTAGTTTCTTTCCGTTTTTTGTTTTTTTGTTTTTACTGCATTTTTTTTTTAATGAATATAACGTAACATTTAATACTGACGGTATTTCTGTTTATTACAAATAAGAATGCTGCATTAATTAAAATATTATATTTGTGTGTATTTTACGACCCGGTAACGCCTGGCGGCCTTTTAGTAAGAGCATAAACAAAGTGTGAGATTAATCAAATGACGTCATATTTTACAGATTCACAAAACTAAGGCAATTGTCACTCATTGTTACTTTAAGTAAGCCTGGATGGTTGAAGTGGTCGTTGTTATCTACGCTTTCATGCAGGACGTTTTTTTTTTTTATTCATTGTTCTTTAGACTAAAAAGCACTAGCGACTCATGCGCATACTATGCATCGGATTCAATAGATCACATCTTTCATCCACGCTCGAGTAACTCTCACCATCATCAGTATCACTATCACCATGAACACTTTTTTATTTTGTTTTTGTTTTTTGTCGTTGTTTGTTTGTTTTTTCCATGAAAATGGAAAACGATTTATTCTGGTAATAATTGAATAGATTGCTATTCGGTTTGAAATTAATCCTCATCGTAGACAATGTCTTTTGGAAATATATTTGTGCTGATGCCAAAATTGAAACGGGAAAACGAATAACGATATTTGCTTGTCAAATAAATGTGACGATCGCCTTATTCCATCGGAATCTGATTGAAAAGGAACCAAATTCCTTCAGATGGGATTCCGTGACTATTTCTGGTTTCCTTTAATTACTTACACACGGCTATTTTCAAATTATTACTAATACATACACTTGTACATGTGTGGTTGTATACATATAGCTCTCTATCCTTATATATGTATATAAGCATGGTTATATATGCGTGTGTGTTTGTGTGTGTGTATATATATATATATATATATATATATATATATATAATGTTAGTTGCTTGGTAATGCATCAGAGGAGACAAGAGAAGCAGCAAAACTAAAGCTGGTCTGCTAGAACACACATATATATATATATATATATATATATATATATATATATATATATACGAATGTAGGCAACTTTGGACATGTTTTATTGGCTTGAAAATAAAGGTTCTTTTTTACCAATTGTCATAAAATTTTAACCATAGAATAGTATTATAGTCTTTAAAAAGCCTGCAAATTTTCATGTAGTTTCCTCCCATAGACCAAGCTATGAGCATTAAATATTCAATTTGGCTACGAATATATATATATATATATATATATATATAAACCACTTTTTTGCCAATTTTCTAAGTTCAAAATCTCGGCGATTATAGATCAGAATTTAACAAATGAGGATTAATTGTATATTAGGCTATGTGAAATTTTCCCTTAAGGTCGCACATTATTGTTTAAACAAGTTGGGGATCACGTTTCTACATTAATTTAACGTAAACTGAGCACCCACCTTACGACCACCTTGGCTATACAGTGAGTGTTTATTTTACGCTAAATTAATCTAAAAATATTTATCCCCCACATTTTAAAACTATAATTTATTAATATCATTGTAATTCGTAGTTTCCTGATATTTTAACTGTTGTTTTCCACCTATAAGTGGTTATTTCAAAGGACTTTTTTATGAGTGGAAAGATACCGAACATTTACCAATGTTTCAAACAAAGTCATTTGCTTTCCTAGTTTTGCATATGAATTATAGAATATCTGATATTTCCCTAAAACCTCTGGCCTTGATGAAGAGAAGACTAAAACTTGCTGTTATGGTTTCAAATGATCTGAAATAACAGCAAGGGGAGACTTGATTCCAAATATTTCTCATATATCTTCCCACTTTTATTTTCATACATAAAGTAAATTTCACAGTGTATAAGGATTATTTGATACTGGAAATATTCATAATCGTACCCTATTGCAAAAACAGGGGAGATATAACAAATGAGAAATATTTCCATCAGGACTAGAGGTTTGGGGGAATATGTATATATATATATATATATATATATATTCTATACGGATTTATTACGTTGAAACACAGGCTCTCATCAGATCATCGAAGTTAAGCAACATTGAGCTAGCAAGCACCAGATGCGTGACCATTTGGGAATTTTAGGCGTTGTATGTGCTCTCTGCTTATCTCGCAATTGACATATTTCGTCCCGAATCTCCACTTGCTACTAGTATTAAACAATACCGACTCAGGAGAGGTGTGGATAGGGATTGCATAATTCTTGCTACAAAAATTTATGGCGGAGGCACCCTTATAGTGGATATACATAGTCTGTCAAGACTGGAGGAAGCTACCATAAAAAGTGTGTGTGATCTGTGCATAGGTTGGCATGTATGTATACGTGCATTGTGTAAACGTGTACATACATTTTTCTATATATGGTTACACGTATCAACTTGCGCATACATATATATATATATATGCGTTTGTGTACATATATATATATATATAACTTCATGTATATTGTTAACATGAACTAAAAAAATTTTCAAGGCACTCAATACGAACGTAAAGTATTTATATATTTGTATACATATACTTCTATTTGTGTATGTGCATATATATATATATATATATATATATATATATATATATATATATATATATATGGCTTCCTTCAGTCTTGACAGACTATGGATACCCACTGTAAGGGTGCTTGCGCGTGAAATTTGTGTGGCAAGCGTTGCGCAGTCTACAACCACGCATCTCCTGAGTCAACATGGTTGCATACCAGTGGCTTGTTGAGTTACAGGATGATTGGAAACAATGCCGAGTTGAGCGGAGAACACATACAGCGCCTAGAATTCCCAAATTGTCACCCATCTGGTGCTAGCCAGGCTCAACGTTGCTTTACTTCGGTGAACTGGTGAGAACCGGTGTGTTAACGTGATTATACCGTATATATATATATATATATATATATATATATATATATGTGTGGGAGTGTACATATATGCGTATATTTGAGTGTATATGTGAGCATATATGCCTGCGTGTATATAAATTTGTATATATGTATGTACGTACAATACGAATATGTGTATTTGCACATAGATATTTGTGTGACTACTTATATCTGTTCGTATATGTGTGTGCGTCCGTGTGATTTTATACGTTTTTATATGGATAAAAACGGGCTTATATAGCTTACTCTAAACATAATAAATTTCATTGCATTTCTCGCAGTATCTCTTGGTAAATATAAATATATTCGTATTGATTTGTTTCCCCTATCACTGATTCACGAGGTCAGTTTATCAGGCTTTCTTTTATAATGTATAAATTCTTTTTTGTTCACCCCGGCAAAACCTTCCGCATTCTTCTCTCACACCCACTCTTTTTCTCTCACACCCTTTTTCTCTCCCTCTCTCCTTTTTTCTTACTCTCTCCTTCTCATTTTTTTAAAATCTTAGTAGCCTTTAATCATTGTCGTACTTTCTTTCAACATCGCCTAGGTCATAATCATACGATTGTATTTCTTACTTCCTTTTTAACGGCTTATTCTTTTTTGACGGGCGTCTCTGGAAATTTCCATTGAATGCGATCCGATCCACGCTGGGGAAATATTCCATAACTATTTTGACGCATCTGTAATGGAGCATCATTGAAGTGTAAAAAGTAATCTTTTCCTGGCCCAAATAGCGCATTACAACAGGGTGGGGGAGACAAAAGTGTGAGGGTGAATACGAAATAACGCAGGTAACGATGTTGTGAGTGAAAGAGAAGGCGGGAGGCGGCGCCGCCGAGATAGTGAAATAAAGATGATACTGCCTTGAATACGATTTCAGTTGGTTTTAGCCGGGAGGAAAATATGTCGAATGACTTAAAGCTTGGAAAGTAATCTTCTATAATATAAATCTCACCTATTTGTTTAAATGTATGTATGTATGTATGTATGTATGTATGTATGTATGTATGCCTAAAACTTTCCACAGATGCAACGGATTTTCACGAGATCGGTATCGTTTTGAAGCTCAATGCTTCGGACAACAAATATCGAAAAAATGGCCAAAAACATTTATTCATTCACCCTCAACTGGGCACTTTTGTACAGGGAAGAGTCTCTTTTCGATTGTCTAGCCTTAATTTAAACCTAACTCTGTAGATCAAAGATTCGTTGAGTATATGGGTTGAGAAGTGTCCTCACACTCATTATCACTTTTATATATACAGCTAAATACTAAGACAATGACCATCAACATGGGACTTAGTTGAGCTCCCAAGTCCACAGGTGCTCGGCCTTCGATCGTCGAATCGATATTGGTTAACAATCTCGTGTGACCTTGCTCAGGACCGCTGTACATCGGCCGTTACGTTTCTAAATTATAATTCATACAGAAACTGAGACATGTGCATGCGAGTATTATGTTTTTTTCTAAACAGCTCACTTCTTGTAAATAAAAAAATACTTGAGCTGTGATCGAAACCAAAACCTTAAGACAATGAGACAAGTTCGCTAACCATTAGGACAGCTTGACACGTTTAAAATATAGTTTCAAACCTACTTATTTTTAAACTTAATTAATTTCTCATGTGAACGATCCATGCAAGCGAAGGAAGAAGCCGGTTCAACTTGATCAGGGTGTACGCCGTAGCAATACTAACTATAAATAGTTATACATGTTTGAGCGAAACTATACTAGCATAAACAAAATTGGATTTGAAATTAGGGAAGGTGATTTAGCTTCATTTACCGTCTAACAATATTTCTATCATAAAATGAATTATAACTCTTCTCCAATAACAGTTTAGGATTGGCGTTTTGAATTCCCAAGCATTTCAATAGGTGTACTATATAAAAAAATAAAGTTAAACGTTGCTATTTTTACGTTATATTTCTCTTGTCTAGTGAGTATGGTCTGTCATTGAAAAGAAACCTGGAATAAAAAGGAAGAGACGGTAAGAAAAGGCATGTCAAAAGAAGAAAGCGTCACAATTCAAAAGAGACTTAAGATATCGCATGCAAAATTGCAGCGGCCATAGAAGCTATAATGATTTTAAATTGCCTAAAAATGAATGAGTCCATGAGCACAGAATCGAATTATTTAACTCATTCCATAAAGAAATTTAACGATTTTGTTCATTAACGTTTTTTCTTTCTTTTTGAAGGGGTATCGGTGTTCTTTTTCAGGTGTTCATTTTTTCTTTTCATTTCATTATTTATTATATTAAAAATCTCCTGCTATTTTTCCACCATGCTAAAGCGATAAGGCATTGTTATATATGGAAAAGGCCAACCAAAGGAAAAAAAAAAAAAGAAAATGTCGGAACGCAGGATCACTTAAGGAGCATTTCCTTCGTTTAATGATTGGTTTTCAAATTTTATGAGAGTCTTCTCGATTTCTACGGCGATTTAAATTGCCTCTTTGTAAATTCGTATTATGCGCTTCAGATTAGAGAAAAAAAGGGGTCTAAAAGAAAATTCTTAAACTAAAATTATATTTCTCCTTTTCATTATTTTCCGTCTTTTGTTCTCTTTTTAACTTTTTTAATTATACAAACAAAATATTTAATTCATGAAGAAAACAGAAAAAGTAATGTGATGTCATTATCCCATGATGCAACAGATTTCAAAATGTCAGCTCATATATTTGTTTAAAATATCATTGTTTGTTTACAGTAAGGATTATAAACGCACAAACAAAATAAGATTATATTATTGTTCCTATTATCCATATAAATATTTTGTTTTACATTATATTTATATGATGTTCACGTGTGCCCCCGCATTGAAGAACATACGTTGATTTTAAGTGTATCTATTTACTTGTCTCAGTCACAAGGTCCCAGTTTCTATGCTCGCATTAAAACACGTGTACGTATATAGTTAACTTACGCCCGGAAAAGGTCCAACGTTTTTTTTTTTAATTTTAAACCATTAGCGCTTATTTTTCAGGTTAAAAACAAATTGAAAATGTGCTACAGGTCTAAATACCCTATATATCAAGTTTCAAAGCTGTAGAGTAAATATTCAAGGAGGAGTTTGGTAGACATTTTTCGTACACACACAATGTCACATATCTACATCTCTCTCTCTCTCTCTCTCTCTATATATATATATATATATATATATTATATAAAAGAGAGAGAGATAAAAATATTTCTGTGTGATTTAACGTTTTCATCTAAAATTCTACGCAATTATGTAGAATGTAAAAACGATGCACGAATAGAATTCTGCATAATAGTTAAATAAAACAATTATCTACTAAGAAACCATTAAAAAGGAAGAAGTAATTAATTTACGTCAGTTTTTAAAAAGAATATGAAAATTAGTTAATCTTTACGTAGTCGCTCGCATATCCGTGACTATATCATGAGTTCGTTTTAATAATTTTTAATAAGAATAGTAAGGTTTTAATGCCAACGTCAGAGCGAGAAAAACACTTAATATTGCAGGTATACAGGGTGACCCATAAAAAACGGGCCCCAGCTCAAATTAGACCCTGTAACT
The DNA here is from genome assembly GCF_053919585.1 of Euprymna scolopes. Lineage (NCBI taxonomy): Eukaryota > Metazoa > Mollusca > Cephalopoda > Sepiida > Sepiolidae > Euprymna > Euprymna scolopes. The sequence goes on from NC_136491.1 coordinate 91,068,193, forward strand.
CCTATGTGTTTTGTCCGAATGAAATGAAACTTTAGTCATAACTAGTTTATTATATTCAAAACATCACATCAAAACACTAGGGTCTTTGGCCTTTTTTCTTTGTTCATTCCGTTCTACATATGTTCTAGATGGCCTCTTTTGTTTTTTTTGGGGGGTCACCCTATATATATATATATATATATATATATATATATATATATATATATATATACTAGCAGGCCGCACGGCATTGCCCGCTCGTAAAATACGCTTAAATATGATGTTTGTATTAATTCCGATCTCGTATTTTTAATATATTATAATGAACCCAATATATAATAATGCTTTTAAAGTTAAAAAA
>NC_136491.1:91071032-91111032 GCF_053919585.1 Euprymna scolopes
TATATATATATATATAACACTTATTGGTTTCTGACACCTGACAAACTGTAAATCTAAGCCTAATACTTGACACATGTCGTCTAATACATAGATGTGTACATGTTACTTTTTGTGCCTATATTTTGTCGTCACTATTTTTTTCTGTTTTTATTTTCTTTACTTTTTTTTTCTACGGGGATGATCGTCGTGGTCATCCATTATTCTTCCTCCGCTTCCGTCTCAATTATTGTTTTACACATCATTCTTTTATCGACCTCCATCGGTGCTGGCTAACTGGTTATTTCCCTTCACAGATGCAGAGCGAATACCTCTAGACAATATTGGTATAGACGTCTGTAAGTAATGGGACTTGTATTATTCAGCATGAGTCATAATTCCAGTAATCGTGTGATGTCTTGTCATAATTCCGTGTCTTTGCTGTGCATGAAGAGTTATGTGCCCGTCATTCGTTCATTCGGTTGAAGGTTAAATGATAATTATAATAACTGATATTGGTTATTGTATATCTATGTGTGAATTCGCCTTAATGTAACATTGTGTGGATGGCTATATGCAAACAACGAACCGTGAGCATACTGGCGTCACGGTAAGAGAAAAGATGCTATAAAAAATAGAGAGCACGTTCGAGAAGATGATCGCGTGGCCAATGTCACAGCTGTAATGAGGATGTCACGCCTGGCAAGAAAATGAGAAAATAGATGTCGTTGTACAGCAAAAAAATCCTTTCCTATTCTTTGTCTGCTTTGCGACTGAGGCTACAACGTGTCGGGTAACGTTACATTAAGAATTTCTTATTTAAAGAGACAACATACAATAAACATATTTTCTTTGCCAGCTTAACATATAAATAATACAGACATATGTGTATATATATATATATATATATATATATATATATATGTCTGTGTCTTATTTATATATATATATATATATACATGTGTGTATATATATATATGCATGTGTATGTCTGTATTATTATATACACACACACACATATATATATATATATATATAGTAATTTATAAAATATATATGGCGATTAAGCTACACTGAATATTTCGCGTTTCATCCACTCTAGGACTCTTCAGGCTTATGCCTAGAGTGGATGAAACGCGGAATATTCAGTGTAACTTAATCGCCATATATATTTTATAAATTACTAACTAGCTCTACCTACGTATTGAGCATTTTTGAAGTAAATACTTATAGTTTACGCATAAATCTATACTTTCGTATATTAATTTTATGTGAGTAAATTAAGTAGTTATATATGTCTGTGTATGTCTATTACATATATATATACATGCCTGTGTATGTGTATTACATATATATACACATGTCTGTGTATTTTATATATATATATATATATATATGTATATTATACTTCAAAATTAATAATATTAATAAATAACAGTGTTAATAATAAAATACATTATCTTTAGTTTTTCCTGAAGTTTCTTGACGTATACGATCTTCAGAAGTATATAAGCAACTATAACATCAAATATTCGAAATTCATGACAAATAAACATAATGTTAGACATGTTTGCTTGTTATACTTCTCAAGATGATTGATATTGTTAAATGAAAGTAAATTCTTTATTATATATATATATATATATATATATATATATATATATAATATATATATGCATATAAAGTAGCCCAGAAAATGTAATAGAGAAGAGGAACATTGTTTAATTTTGTAAATTACTTGTAGCATTGTTTAACCTACCTCTAGTGTTATAAAAGATGTTGGAAGTGCTCTAAGTTTACATCCATGAGTGTCTGGGTACGTTTGACAACGTTTGCAGGCACTGCCTGTAGATCTGCTTTGGTGATCCTTCTGATAGGGTTGGTAATGTCCTCCTTTAGATGGTCTAGATTGTGAGGATTATTCGCATAAACTTTTTTGTTTTAATGTCTTGCAAAGATAGAAATCACATTATGACTAGTCCAGGGAACGTGGTGGCCATAACCCTTGGAGTATTGTTCTCTATTCCGTAAACATGTCATGAACTCGTGTCAGTGATCTGTGAGACGCGTGGCATGTAGCGCCATCTTGTTGGAAAAAGAATTGCATTTTGTATTGTGGTGTCAGGTGGTCGTTATGAGCATGATTAGAGAGATCAGGCTACTTTTTAAGTGGATATATATATATATATATATATATATATATATATACACACAACGGATTAAATCATGATAAGATTCATGCAATAAAAAATAAAAATATCACTTTGCATTTACTTAAAATATTATTCGGAATATATGTTCATTATGTATGTATATGTATAAATATGTATATACATATAAGTATATATAGGTATGTATATATATATGTATATACATTTATATGCGTGTGTAAAAATATGTATGTATATGTGTATGTACAGATGTATACACACATGTGGGTGTATATGTGTGTGTATATACATATATATATATATGTGTGTGTGTGTGTGTGTGTGAAGAAAGAGATAAAAAGGAACAAACCAAGTTGTGTTCATCAACGTTTGGTCTTTATTGGGAGACGAAAACGTATGATGAACGTATAGCTGGTTTTGTTCCTTTTTTATATTTCTATTTTGTCAGAATCTTATTTCCATCATGTGTTTGTATGAATATATGTTATATATATTTGTATATTGACTTATGCGTATATATGTGCTGTATAGTTTTATATATGTGTGTATATATATATGCATGTGTGTATACATATATATATATATATATTCTTAATTAAATAGAAAGCTTCAGAGTAAGTTTGTTTGAAAATCTCTACGATGAAAACTGAAAATAAAATTTAAAATAGGAAGCAAATTAGAATATTAAGATAGAATATCATTGCAAACAGTTTACATGGAATGAAATCACGGTATATATATGTGTGTGTGTGTGTGTGTGTGTGTGTGTGTGTGTGTGTTTATCGCATTTTTTGCCACAACGAATAAAGGTAATGCTTCATAATATTTAGCACCGTGTTTTGAAATCATACTACGTGTTTTGGCTTCCAACATATATCAAATATCTATTTTACTATATAATACGTATATTTGGGGACACGTGAGAACTACAGGCACAGGGTATAGTTCTGACATACAATCTGTTGAGATTATTGTTTAATTTACTCTATTAACATTTTTGAGTGTCACAAATTCAGCTTTCCACATATATATGAACATGCTATCTTGTTTCCAAGCTATGAATGAACACTTGGCGCTAGACACTTGGTAGGCGAGCTTGCCGTAGACAAAGAAAATCTCCTAGTTGCACCTACCTAGTTGTACGTCTCTATAATGTGTCACACATTGTGAACCTATACAGTCATCACTTGCATAGTTCGAGAGTGGGTCGTCTGTTATGCAATATATGGTTCACTTAAAACAAATACATTTGTCGTTCGACAATTGGTCATTAAATATCTGCCAAGTGCTTGATTATTATTCATACAAATAACGTTGCTGCATTTTTATTTGAAGGCATCGTTTGTGAAATGATTGAGCATGCTGTGTAAAAGGGACACAGAAGAGAACATACTATCTATAATAATACAGAATTTGCGACCCGAAACACTGATCGTTAAAGTTGGCTTGTTGACACAAGCCACGCCCCAATTCTACCCATCCCAATTGTTCTTCGCACATTTGTGTGTTTGAGGAGGGTGATTTAAAACCGTCAACCTCTGACAACCATTTCCTTCCACAAAGACGCCAAATCTAAGGATTGGCGCCCTAGGTAATACGAATGATTTTCGCGTATTCTCTTGCTCTATGTCAACTAAGGCCGTCGGTGAGGTTGGTGGCGCATTGGGTGGGGATGGGACATTCCGTGCATGCCGTCACTTTATTTTTCTGACGTCCTCGCAGCTTATCCGCTCTTGTCGTGTACCTGCCAGCTGGTCGATTCTACGTATTGGTTTTTCAAATGCCTGTGAACAATGTTCGCTTCTTCGTTGTCAAGTGGGTCGTTCCATTTCTTGTATGTATTGTGCGTGAGTATGTACGTGTGTAAATAGTTTACGTATATGTAGAGTCATTGTTAATTTATGCCACCGTGTGCTGTCGCCGTTGGATAAACCTCCCGGATCCATGGATCTTATAAACAACGAAAATAAGAAGAAGCAAGCGAAATCAAAGGTAAGAGAGACAGAGAGAAGGCAAAAAAAAAGATAACAAGATAAAAGAAATAACAAAAAAAAAATTCTGAGCTAAAAGACTTAACTTTCTTGACCTATTCATACAATCTTTTTCTTTGTCTTTTCACATCTTTGGTAAAGATCGAAATCTGCTACTCTATTGCTCTATTGATCCATCTATCTCTTCCTCTCTCTCTCTCTCTCTCTCTCTCTCATATATATGTATATATATATATATATATATATATATATATATATATATATATATATATACAATGTGTGTATACGTGTATATATGCCTTTAAAGGTATATATAAATTATTGTATGTATATGTTATATGCATATATACTTATATATTTGTGTATATAGTATATATATATTATGTGTTTGTATACGTATATATGTTCACATATGTATGTATATACATGTGTTTATATATACTTGTATATATTTGTATTAATGTATATATATATATGCGTATATGTATATATAACTGTATACATATGTATATGCGTATATATTATATACTTATGTATATATATACACATGCATAATATATGTATATAGATTTATACATACATTTATATGCATATATATGCTGTTGTTTGTTTTTTGGTTTTTGTTTTCTCTCAAGGAAAGAGTCGACCAGGCATCTTGTCACTCAGGAGCTCCTGGGGATAAAAAAGCTGCCAACGTCGACCGAATCGGTGAAAAACAATCGATATATCCATTTATATGTTTCACAGCAAATATTTCACTGGCGTCTATTTTATGTTCTACAACATTGCAGTTTCCTTCAAGACAACACACGGTTATCACAGAGCTTCCAATATTGTAGTATATGGCTTTGATCTTTAAGCGGCAGTGTGTTAGTGCTGATGTAAGTCGCGTGTGCCCAGCGGCTTTTTGCCTTTTACCAATGTCTATTATTGTGTTAGAAATCAAATAGTTCTATCTCTCGCTTTATCAATCTCGCCTCCATATTTAATTTTCTTCCATCTTTTCATAGTTTCAGTAAAATATATATTCTAATTATATTTTTATTATGTTGTGTTACAAAATAAATATAAAAATCACATTTCATGGTTTGTGTTTAAAATCTAATATCATTTATGCTAAAATAAGGCCGATAGCCATTAGTTGCGTGCTCTCCTGTAATGAATGAATGCGTGAATGTAGGATTGGCATGAAATTCTTAAGGATAAACTAAAATGACCGAAAAATGGGCTTAAATAACTTAAATAAATAAAAAGTAAATGACGTAGAATGACTTTAATGAACTTATTGAATGCTTAAAAAATAACTGGAATCCTTCTAAAACAACTTGAATGATCTGGAGAATGACTTGAATGGCTTTGAGACTGACTGGTTGTGAAGTGGGTGATCATTTTATATTAAATTAATTCAGAAAAGTGATCCCCCACTTTATATCACAAAGTTACAAACATAAGTACAGCATGTAGTAAGAACAGATACTACACTTTGATCTTGCCAAAAGGCCAAGAAAAGGGTATTTATTTGCTCCCCTACCGAGCAAATTAAGCACAAGGCCGATTTTTAATGTGAGGAGTGAAGGGGAAATGGGGACCAACTCCCCGGGAAGTAGGGGAGCTAGATAGTGACAATTGGTATGAAGGGTTGCCCCTACATTGACCAAGGTCTTATATATGGGGTTGCCCCCACATATGGTCTTTGCTTGCAGTATCTGCCGGAACAGATACTACACTGTGATCTTTATCTTTAATTTATTTCGTTTAAAGAAAAAATTACAATTAACACTGTGATCTTGGCCAAAAGGCCAAGGAAAACTCAAAAAGCTAAGAACAGCATCTATTAAGAACAGACCTTTGATCTTAACCAAAAAGGCCAAGCACAGGTGTTACCGACAGACCGACCAACTTATAGAGTGTCTTGCACGCGATTAAAAAGATATACGTATATTATAGGTTAGAATTATTTATCGAATGAATTTTAAAATCGTGTTTATGGTTTGTGTTAGAAATGTATATTAAAATTACCTTTTATGATTTCATGTTAAAATACGTATATTTAATCATTTTTATGGTTCCACATTAAAAATATACATAGCAATATATATTTTATCATTTGGGGTTAATATATATATATATATATATATTTATATGATTTATTAGCTTTTTTTAATTTATATTAGAATCACATTTTTATGATTTTTGTGTTTATTAATATATATATATATATATATATATATAATCACCCACATACAGTACTGTTTCGTTGTATCACAACTCATCAGTGCGGCTAGACATACACCTTTTCCCAGCCGTGGATCGAACCTACAACAATTTCGTAGACAGTTGGGGCCTGTAACCATCGGACCAAGAATCAGTGCCCGTAAACCTTTCTCCTCAAATCAAATGCCTCTTAAATTAGCATTTGCCCGTCGCAAAGTGCTCGAACTGTCAGTGTATATATATATATATATATATATATATATATATATATATATATATATATATATATATATGAGGTGCCCATCTTGGTCAAATAGTCTTCGACAAGGATGAAGTTGTGGACTGCTGCATTGACCTGGTGGATTTGAAGAGTGCTGGCCTTTTCGACCGGAATCTCTTCATGAACTCCTTTAAAACTTCAACATAGTATTTATTGTTGACTGTCTGTCCAGTGGGAACCCAGTTCATGTAAATCATGCCGGTGCTGTAAAAAACAATCATAAGTTTCTTACTGAATTTGCTCTGTCTAGCATTCTTTGGTCTGCTTTGGTCTGGCATGCTTCCACTAGGAGCTCTGTTTTTTTTTTGGTCTCTGGGTCATAGCAGTCGATCCAGCTGTCATCGTAAGTCAGCAGACATAAAAAAAAATTCCGGTATATGAATTATTCAGCTCGATATTCTCCTTTTGTTATGGTAACGTTTTTCTTTGTGGTCTTCTCTGAGCACCTTTGAGACAAACTGCGCGCAAATCTTCCGCATCTTCACTTCCTCACGAATAATTGTGTGAACAGTTTCCACACTGATATCAAACTATACACTTATCCCTGAAATTCTTTATTTGGCCAATCAACTCTAGTGTTTTAACTTCCTTACTCTTCTCACACCTCATATCATCACTCACAGACTCCACGTTTTTTTAAATCGCTTATGCCACTCAAAAAATGATGCTCGATTCTTTCATTAGCTTTGATTATCAGGCTTCAATAGGGTGTATTCCAATTACTGCTGCAGCTGTTCATTTGAACCTTAAATCATAAAAATTGGTCAGCTATCCCACAAAATATATAGCATTAACATACAGAATATTCAAGAGTCTACAAGAATTTTAAACGTCCACAAAATTGGCCGGAACACTTATCTGAGTCATCTCGTACATATTTCATATTAAACATACATTCTCCCAATTATGTTTGAAATACCTATATTAAAACTACATTTTTATGGTTTTTATATAAAATATTTATTAAAGACTTGTCCTGCCTTGATAGGTTTCAAAATAGACTTCGTGGCCTGGTGGGAGATGTTCTTTTCTCTTCGCTGCAACCTCTATCTCACAGAAGAGATGTTGCGAGTTTGTCTCTGCTTTATCGTTATTTTCATGGAAAGTGTTCGACTGAGCTTCAATCTATGGTCCCCCCTCGCCAAACTTTCACAAGAAACACTAGACTAGCTGAAAACATTATCAATAATTTTCCCACTCTTTATCTGTGCCTAAACCTAAACATAGATTCCATGACCAAAGCTTCTTTCTTAGAACTGCACGCCTGTGGAATTGTCTTCCGTTTTCCTGCTTTCCAGCTGTCTATAATATGGTTGTCCTCAAGTCCAACGTGAACAAGTTTCTGATGAGCCGTTCCACTTAAGTTAACAAATTTACCGAACTTCCATTACTATTGATTACTATATTGTCCTTTTGACTACTCTACACTCTTTAACCCTTATCCTTGAGTAGCCGATCGGCCTTGATAAGTGGTGATGCTTATGTAAAAAAGATCACAGTTTATGATATTATATTTGAGAAAAAATACTAAAATGACTTTTTTTTTCGTATTTTGAATTTACATCTATATTAAAATCATATTTGTATAGTTTTTATACATATGTATTGAATCGAAATTTATGTTTTTTTATTATTAGGTAATAAAAATATAAACACATTTTTATGTTTATGTCAGAATATATAATGAAATCATATTTTATACGTTTGTATCTTAGGTAGAACGTATATATTAAATCACATTGTACATGCTTTATATCTTAGAAAACATAAGGTAAAACCACGTTTTTGTGGTTTTTATCTTTTAGGTAAAAATACGTACTACGGTCACGTACAAAAATAGACCTCAAGGCAAAGCACGTGATCTATTTTCAAAAGAAATTCATGGCGTATAAACTATTCTTTTACCATTCTTTTTAATATGGCGAACTAAAGAAAAGCTCCGTGCTTAGAATAATTTTAATAATGACATAAATGTAAAGAAAAGAGATTTTTTTCTTAAGTGATAATTGAGCTTAAGGATACCTGCGTTAACATTTTATACTGAATCTATAGTTGTACAAACCACAACTGTATATTTCTACTTAAATTCAGTTTCAATATTGTATGTTGTGATCCAGTTTCCATATTGTAGACATTAAATAACGTTAACCGTTGCCAGGACTTACACTTGTGTCTTGTTGACAGAGAACCTCTCACTTGAATGAACCACTATTTATGCACTAAACGTTCACTTATGAATTAGCAACCAATAAGCACCCAGTGAAAAGCAATATAGATTATGCTCGCCAGCTTATATAGGAACTCTCTGACTTCTAATTTTTACCTAATGAGTTTATATTTAACTGGCCAGTCAGGCGAGCACTGACTGCTAAGTTCAATGAACGCGAAGTTTGTTGCATAAAATAATTGATGTTATTTGACTCTGTTATACTGTTTAGCGTATTACTTGGAATTTAAATATATATATATGGCTTCACACATTTCCCGAATGTATGAACGTAAGTAATAGGGTAAATTAAGAAGGGATCAAACTTCCACCACAATATATACTAATACGTACTAATAATCAAATTTCGAAAGTTCTCATTATTTAAGGTTCAAGGACGCTTATATCCACTTTTTGCGAACACTGTGGAAATTCTAAGGTTGATTTAAGAAATAAGAATCTAGTCTTTACATTATCTGAATGCTTTCGTCTTGATTGTTGCTTTACTTAAAACACGTCGACCATTGAACTCTTCTTCAGATGTCTTTCGTCATAGTAGGCCACCTTCTGGGGCTCAACTTCATTTGATCTCATATCATTCCGCATCCAACGTATGTTAGATTACAATAGAAAAATGCGAGCATGAAAACGAATGTGGTTAAGCTTAAACATTGAAAATAAAGGACTAGTTGTTAAAACTGGAAAAGGAAAGGACAAGATATGCTGGTAAAAAATAATATAAATTTATAACTTAAAATATTGCAGCATTAAGAATTGATTATATAATGTTATAACTTGAATTTAAAAAGAAAATTCTTTAACTTTGAGAATGCAGTCAGGAGATTCGGAGTTCCTATCCCGTCGCGGTTACCACTTGACGATGGCCAGAGGAATAGTTGGCTGAAACGTCGTGAAACAACAACTAAAAAGATGAAGATAAATAGTCCACAATAAAATAAAATCAATAAATAATACTCATCTCAATGAATTCCAATTAAATAATATATGCCATTCGCTACGGACCCGACGCAGTGGATAGAGATGTTGAATCTCTACGGATCCAGGTGAGCATTGTCTGGAGATAGCGGTTTCAGTTCTACCCAAAGGTGGCCAGAGGCTTACTTTGCCAAAAACGTGGTGAGGCGACAACAACTATGGAAGGCAGTAATTGCTGAGAATGCAGTTAGGAGATTCGGAGTTCCTATTCCACCGCGGTTACAACCTGACGAAGACCAGAGGAATAGTTGACCGAAAGGTCGTGAAACAATAACAACTAATGAGGATAATAGTTCGCAATAAAATAAAATTAACCCTTTTATTGTTTGGGATTTTAGTTTTTTATAAAAAATAGTATTATACACAACACAACAACGAAGTCAAAGCCATATTGGACAAATTAAATCAAGTATAAACAGTGTAGCCCAGATATAAGAGACTGCTCTTGTCTCTACGGTTCTCTTATATCCGGGTTATACTTATACCCGGGATTCTTGTACCTGGGTTACACTATACGTTAACACAGGCTCTAATTTGGGACCAGAGAAAATCTCTCTTGTATCCGTTTTTCTTATATTCAGATCTCATATCCAGGGAACACTGTACGTTTCTTAGACATGACAATATGTAAAGAAATAATTATTTTTAAATTATCAGGTACTTCACTTATTTGCACCCGACTATATAAATTTTTACGCTTTAAGGGGTAAATTAATCCTCGATGAGAACCTCTGCGCTATGTGTTCGTTTTATTTTTTACAAGGGGGTCACCACTTATCAAGGTCCGAAGGCCACTCAGGGATAAGGGTTATTGCGTGTACAGTAATCAATGAGATAGTATTGTAGTAATCATTAGTATTGGAGTTTTGATAGAGTGTCTTACTTAAGGGGGCGGTTTGTCAAGAGGTTGTTTATGTTGGACTTGAAGACATCCAAGTTGTAGTCAGGTGGGAAACAGGCAAGCGGCAGAGAGTTCCACTGGCGTGCAGTTCTAAGAAAGAAGCTTTTGCTCATGAAATCTACGTTTGGATTTAGGCACAGATAAAGAGTGTGGAAAATTATTGACAGTAGTTTCAGCCAGATTGGTGTTTCTCGTGAAAGATTGGCGAGGGGGGACGAGGGATTGGAGCTCAGACGAGCACCTGCCATGGAAATTACGATAAAACATTACTTTGTCCGTTATGTTTCCCGATATTTTGTTTATTGACCTGTCCATTTCATTTTTTTTTGTTGTTCCGTTGGAATGTCCGTAACGTTAAAAATTGTACTGTCTCTTTATTTTATTTGTTGAGTGATTAGTGAATCATCCTTTGCGTTGTGTTATTCATCTGTTACTTTTTTCGTTGAACTGTTACTTGTTTCTTATCTTACCAACTGCCCGTTACACTTATCGATGAAAAATCGAGTACCATTGATATTTAGATTAATTTTCAACTCGGAAAAACTTCTTTTTTTTTTTTTTTTTGCAATATTAAGTAGGCCGTCTTTATACTTGTTTCGTCTACAAAGTCTACGTATTTCTATTCTCCGGGGTCGCATCTCCGCCTTCACGTACTTTCATCCTTATGGCGTTGTTTTGATCTGCTAGAATAAATGATTCAGTTTCAGTTTCTCCCGAGGTTTCTCCCGCGTAACCATGTCCATATTATTTCCTATGCGACTCCTTCGACGCTTGTAGAATGCAAATTTCTGCTTATGGTGCTGAATTTGTATGCACAATTATTATTTTTTTATCGCCCCATCATTGTTATTGACACTCTTATTCGCCATTATTATTGTTATCATTGTATCACTCTTTTCAAATAAAACTTTCTTCTATTTTATTATCAACTTACGTATTCATTTTTTTTCCAGCTTTTTTTTTTCTCTTTTCTTTCAAATCTATTTTGAAACCAGAAAAAAATATTTCTGTACATTTCAAGATGGCGGAGTTTTAACATATGTCTTTCAAATACGCATTTCTAATATTTCTATCTCTTTCTCTTGTTCTGTCGTTAACTTTACTTCTTATGTTATCCTTCCAGTCATCGCTGGCCATCTTAGATCTCCTATTGTCTATCTTCTCTACTTCTTTGTAACGTTGCCTCTTCTTTTCTTTTTTTTCTAATGGAAGCCAATAATTTGAAATGAGGACTATGCTGATGTAATTGAATTTACCGCAATTCGAAAGCCGAACAATAGCTCCATCGTAACGTCACATTCACTGACGACAGATTATAATTCAAGCGGAAGAAACACGGTAATATGTATGAAGCAATACGTGTTTTATTGATACCCACTGATCGCCGGACTAAACAGGTAGAATAAGTGTGGCATCGCAACGATAATGTAATTTTAAAAATAACACAAATCTAAGGTTAGTGTTTATCATATATAAGCACTACATCGCTAGTTGAGCACACACGTTAACTGATGTCGCTCGCTACTATTTAGCCTAATGCAAATTCTTTGTAAATAAAAAAAAGCAATGTAAAGTGGCAATCAATGTTTACACAACATTATAGATATCACTTACAGACGAATGTCCGATAGCTTAGTAGTAAGAGCTCACAATTTTCAACTAGATGGTTTGAGGTTCAATCTTGGCTTCTAAGACGGGTGAATATATTACTATATATAGATATATATAATTATATATGTTATATATAATACTATATATAATATTGCTATATATATATATATAAGAGAAAGACATGTTTTCATATTGATGATTATTGAAAGAAAAAAATGTGGAAGGTCAGCAGACCCTTTTTTTTTAATCATGTCTTTTCCTCATAATTGCAATATATAAAGTTTATACTCCCCAAAACATTCTAAAATATAACTTATATATAATACTAGCATTTCCCAGGTTTGGTGGGGGGGGTCGCTGAGCAAAAAAAAAAAGTGGTAGTAGGAAAGCAGGCTCGAATCCGTACCGCGAAGGAGGAAAAGAACAGGGAAAAAAACGTGACGTTTTGCTGCTACGACCACCGCCAAACCGTAAGTGACGTAGGTTTAAATTCAGGCTAGACAATCGAAAAGAGGGGATGATTTTCGAAAATATCGGCGAAAAAAGCGACCACTCCCTGTAGAAAAGCGCCCAGTTGATGAGGGTAAAGAAATAAATGTATTTAGCCAATTTTTCGGTATTTGTCGTCAGCAGGGTCGAGTTTCAAAACGATACTGATCTTGTGAAAATCCGTCGCCTCTGTCGAAAGTTTTAGGCAGACATGCAAACATACATACATATATTTATATATTGGTAGCTCAAATTTTCGACCCAAACCCTGTATATCAAATTTTGAGTCTGCAGACTGAAAATTGAGTTATTGTGTCGGTAAATGTACACACAAACAGACAGACAGACACACACTTTCACTTTTATAATGTATAGATTACTATGTATATCATTCAAACGTGGTACTGTTTGAATATACGGTTAAGTGTTAGTTTTACTAAGTTAGAAATTTTAAAGCTTCACTGCTCACTCGTTTTGCAGCAAAAGAGGAACTGGTTGGTGTATTTAATGATACTTGACGATTATTTAATGAAATATACTTAATAGAAAAACTGCTGCTTAAACACACACACATACACACACACACACACACACATATATATATATATATATATATATATATATATATATATATATATATGAGCAACTTGTAACGCTGTTTGTAACACGTGAAGCTCTGAAAACATTTTTCTGTCAGCAAAAAATGAATTAGCAAAGTCAATTAGATATTAAAGTAATGACATGAAAAAATGCAAAATTAGCTTCATTCAGGTTACAGTCTATTCCTCCTTTCTACTTTTATTCTTAGTTTTTTTCTGTTTTTTTCTTACGGCTACATGTACGATAATATTAGTCCAACTGATGAAATTCTCTTATTTTTAATGAATTTCTATTTTATCATTGTTTTCTTTGTTAATTATCTTCGATGGTCAATAAATATTTTTAAAAAAAAAGTGACGGACGCAAGCATTATCGATACTGCATAATATAATAGCTGGAGTTCGAGCAACTTAACGTTAGCGAGAATGACAGTGATTGATTGTTGCTGCTATTAATTCAGCTTAAAACAGAAGAAAACAGCAACATTTATACGACTGCTACCTTCATCATTACTGAGGGGCACCTACAACGAGTCAATGAGAAGGGCAACAAAAAGCCGAATTGTTGTTTATAGTGAGAATAGAAAACAACCAACGCAATGTTACAATACAGCAAAAAAAAACAGCTCTAAATTAATCATAAACACATATATTTCTGAATAGTTACTATTTACTTTTTTTCTATGAAGATATTGTGTTAGGTCGGGAAGTGGGGATTGAACATCAAGTACGTCAGAAGAATGCACACTTGTCCACAATAATATATGATCAGACTCCTTGACATTCTCTGCATGGGTGCGCCCCGTACAATCTATATCTATAAAATTGAAATTGTCTGTCTATATGTGTGTGTCTGTGTGAGTACATTTCCCTACCAAACTACTCTGTCAATTTTCAATCAACAGACTCGAGATTTTACAATAAAGGCTATCGAGATTTTGGGAAACTATCTTGAATCTGTTTTCGGCTAGAAATTTGGCTGTCAAGGGGTCAAAGTTCAACGATTTGACCTCTCAAGACTCTACCAAACTCCTCCGCCAATGTTTAGTCTAAATACTTGAAATTTTAGATGTACGTTACTTGGACATGGATCTAACTTTTTAATTTGATTTGAGCCCAAAGCAATAAATATTAAGGATTGCTTTCTTGGAGTCTAACTTCGTAAATATCTGCAACAGAGATATGAAACTTTCAGATCATGAATGCATAAGTTTATTCTTTGCAACAATGCAATTTGCAATCACCTACTTACTCATTCAGACAGAATAAAAAAATAGAAGGTATTAATTTTTAAACGTCCCTTGTAGTATAAAAATATGAGGAATTATCTGCCTATCTTTCGTAAAAAATGTGATCTATTGCCATTCTATGGGCGTCCGACGTGTTGGAGATCCAAACATATTAGCGTATTACCTTTGCATAGAACAGATGCTACACACTGACAACTTATTATAATACTAGACTTTCTATCCCGTTAGAAACGGTCAAAGTCATACCCCTTCGATATAGAATAAGCGTTTTATGCAAAATTGATGATTGCAAAGATTGATGGTTGCAAACGGTTAAATTTCTGCTCGTTTTGTCATTAAATACAAATATTAATCTCTTACTATGCATCGAATGGATGCTATACTACTAAGTTCGCTGCACATTATCATAATAAAGTACATACAAAATTTCGGTCAGATCGTCAAGTTGTTTCCGAGACAACTTCTAAGAATAAGTGTGGCATTGTGGTAACTAATCCCTATGAAATCCTAGTTGTGGGTCGAACGGACACCATAATACTTAATTCGCTGCATCTTAGCATAATAAAAGTTGGACAAAATGTGAGATAAGGAGACCCAGTAGTTGTTGAGAAAATATGGAATAGACAGACAGACTAAAAGAAATACAATATATTCAGATAGGTTTTGCTTATTTATTTGCGCATCACAATTTCGTGTCGGGCGTTGGTTACCGGCCTTTTGCATCGCCCAATGAAACAATGACGTCTAATTGAGTATTATAAGATTTTCTTCGTCCTACCTTCTGAATAGAATGTAAAACAAATGTTTCCTTTTGTATTTCTTTTAATTACCTGTGTTTTGTTGTTTTTCATTCTTTATATTTTACATTTTAGTTTATTTTTCTTTGTTATTCTGCTTAAATTTTTGGAGTCGAAGTCGTAGTGAGAGAACGCAGAGAGTGGCACTAATTAAACATTAGAAGTGCGTTATTGCGTTGCAGGGATTTCTAATAGAAAATGCTTTTTGCTATTCTAATTCTAGTAACATCAACAAACGATTGATAAAATTGTGTCTTTTGATATTTGTTTCCTGTAGTGCGCATGCGTGCGTGCTCCTTCTTTCCGGTCTGCATTGCTAAACGTATATATATATATATATATATATATATATATATATATATAATGATGTATTCGTATAAAGAGAGTAAGAACAAAATTGTATCCTTAAACCTTCTCGTCGCACGTTGGAAACGTTTCAATCAATAAAATCTTGCTCCGGGCGTAAGAACAAAATTTATGATTAAGTGAAACGAATATTATGTTTGAAAAAATATTTTTTAAAAATCTTCATGTACACAAACTCGCACACATACACACACACACACACACACACACATATATATATATATATATATATATATAATGTGTGTATATTTATATATACATATACATAGATATAACTGTATACAATACTTCATAATATATATATATATTAGTCATCCACATACAGTACTGTTCCGCCGTTTCACAGCTCATGGGTGCGGCTAGACAAGCAACTACCTCAAACCAGGATCGAAACCCGACTGCCCACACGACATATATATATATATCTTTTTATATATTGTCTCTATGTATATTTTTCATTACATTATCACTCCAAACAAGGCACAGTGCCACTGAAGGGATCTGCTATCAGAGACATAAGTTACAAAGATACTGTATAAGGAATTGGCAGCAAGATGTTTGTTCACATTACACTTGAACTTCTGCATGTCAGTATAGTTGAGAAGCAAGAACCCGGAATGAAATTCCACAGTCTAGAAGTCCTGGGGAAGAAACTGTTAGAGTAGAAGGCTTTCTTACATCTACGGATCTCTACTGTGTAGGGGTGGGACTTTGCTGCTTGTCGGGTTTGTTGGGGGTATTTACGTCGAGGGTGTACAAGGACTTGTAGTTTGTCGGAGTATCCACTATTAAAATACTTGAAAAACAGGCAGAGGGGTGCAACATTTTGTCGTTGGGACAGAGGTTGAAACTTAGATGACAGTTCAGGACCTATCAGGTTGGCGAGTCTCTTTTTAATCCTATCCATGAGTGAGAGACTAGTAGCAGATGCACCAACCCAAATGTCATAACAATATTTGATACATGGGCGATGGGTGGCCTTGTAGAGGTACAGGATACTTTCAGGCGTAACTTTCTAGCACGGTAGAGAGAGAGAGAGCACATCTTAACAGCTCGCCCCCTCCCCCCGCGCGGGAGGACCTTTGTGGCCTTCGGGCCAAAATCAAAGTTTAGTATCTGTTCCGGCAGATGCTGCAATCAAAGACCATATGTAGGGGCAACCCCACATATAAAACCATTGCTCTTGTAGCAATCAGTTATTTGTCAATGTAGTGGAAACCCTTCATACCAATTGTCACTATCCAGCTCCCCTACTCGCCGGGGAGTTGGTCCCCTTTTTCCCTAATCGCTCCAAATTAAAAAACGGCCTTGTGCCTAACTGCTCAGTGGGAAGCAAATAAATACCTTGCACCTTCTTAACAGCAGTCTTGGCAATGATCTCAATGTATCTGTTCCAACTCATGTTGTCTGTGAACATTAAGCCGAGGATTTTGAACGAAGTACTTTTAGGTAATGTGTCTTTAGCTATGGTTTTTTGTGGTTGAGAAAGTTTCGTGTAATTATTAAAGAAAACGCGCTTGGCAGCACTGAACGTCAATTTTTTTCTTTACCCCGTTCCACTACAGACTGAAGGTCTTCCACTAGTTTTTCCGCCATTGCATTGGATATGTGTTCATTCGTTTTCCACTCGTGCCTGTTATAAAGCGTTGTGTCACCAGCAAATAAACTCATCTCAAAGACAATTTTATCAAGGAGATCACTTATGAATATCAGCAATAATAAATGTCTAAGGATCCACCCCTGGGGGTACACCCACATTTATATCATATTGTTTGGACATACGATCTTCGAGAACAACCTGGATTCTCGTCTTATTTAAGAAGGATTTAATTATGTTAAGTATTCGTCCAGTAATACCATATTATCTGATTTTCTTGAGAAACTACTGTGCTCTACCTTGTTAAAAGCTTTAGATATTTTTAGGGCTACTGTCCTACCTTTCCCTACTTTATCCAAATCATGGTATATACGTTCAGAGATTACAGTTAGAATATCTGCTGTAGAACGTGCTTGCCTAAATCCATATTGATAGTCAGACATAAGCTTAGCAAATGCAATGTGGTTGACTAGAGCTTGATTAATTATGAATTCAAATATTTGGCCGAAAGGAGGGAGGAGGGTAGTGGGGCGATTATTTAATGGGTCAGTTCTTTCGCCAGACTTCTTGTAAATTGGTACCTCATGCTATAGCATAGCTCACAACTTTCACTGGGCTCCCTTCTGGTTTGTAACTTTAAGTATGTGTTGATTTGTCCTCGTGTTATATATATATATATATATATATATATATATATATATATATATATATAAGTGGAGTTTATTCTCGCTCTAACATTAATATTAAAAGCCTACCTTTTCTATTTTAAAAAGTATTAAAACAAACAATATACTCAGTCCTGGATATGCGAACGAGTACATGAGGGTTAACTAATTTGCATATTCTTTATATTTTATAAAAATGGGCGTTAATGAATTACTTATTCATTCTCATGGTTTCTTATTAGATTAATGGTTTCATTTCACTATTATGCTTAATTTTATTCATGCATAGTTTCTACATTCTACATACTTACGTAGAATTTAAGATAAATACGTTCTAGAACACGAATATATATATATATATATATATATATATATAAGATAGAGAGAAACCTTGTCGGTGTGTGTGCGAAAAGTCTCTACCATACTTTTCTCTGAATATTTGATCTACAGCGGTCAAATTTGATATGTAGGGTATTGAACCTTCGATTTAGTTTTCAGCCGACAAAATGGCTGTTATGGGGTTTAAATTGAAAACAATTTACCTTGGCAGCGTATGTTAAATAAAATACAATTCCTGCTTTTACTTTTACACATGCACAAAATTAAAAATTAATATATCAGTCCTAAACCTTCTGGTTTCAATAGTAGCACGTGATACGCAAGATATATTTTTATATAACTTTGCAAATCATTGTTATATATAAGATACTAATTAATAGAGAATTGGCGCTATGATAATAAAAAAGAAACCTGCATGAATTAAAATATATTTCGCGACCAGGCAACGCCTGGCGGCTTGTTAGTTAATAAATAAATAAATAAATAAATAAGAATTATGCTCTTTGTGCTTAATAATTAAGCACTTAGTTTAATTTCTTTCGTCCAAATAAAACCGAAGGTTCATATGCGTGTGTTTGTTTGGACGTGGTTGTGCGTCTGTGTAATGAAACAATATGCCTGTGTTGATCATATTTTTCATGTCTTTCCAGTAGTAGGGTTGATTGCGTAAAACATGTATGTATATATGTGTTTCGTTTTGAGACTGATTCAAAGTTCTGCTTTAAAAACGAAACCACGTTAAAAAAAAAAGTTCTTTTCAATTTTTAGATTTTCGTCCTACTTTTCTCGTCGCTGCTTGTCTACTTTGCGAGTATTTGTTTTATTTATTTGGAAGGATATTTTTCGCTTTTTTTATTTGGAATTTATTTTTCCTGTTTATTTTTTTTATATTTCTTTCTAAAATTTTCAACGGAAGTTTTTTTGTTTATTTTTTTATTTTGGTTTTTCGTTTTTTTTAATGCTTTTTTGTGTGTGTTTTCCTTATAATTCATTTTTATTCTTCTGTTTTTCTTTTTTTATTATTGAAATTTATTTTTATAAATTTATTGAAATTTCCCATCGATTTTAGCGTTTGTTTTCGTGGTTAATTTAGAACGGCCGCGCCCCAACATTCACTCGACTGATTCCACTCTCGGAAAAAGATTGCAAAAATTGGTTTTATATAAAACAAATATGGCGGCTCATTCCTACCTTCGATTTTCTTGCAGTGATTTTTTTCTTCTTTTTTTGTTACCGTTGCAAACGCATGAATATCTCGTTGCAGTGAATGTTTGTAGGTTGTTACAGCAGACGACGCCAAGATTAGAAGAGGAAAACGTATTTTTATCCAATAAAGGAAAACAATACAACATCCGCAATTAAAAAAAGAATTTAAAATTTGCCTTATGATTGTATTATTGTATCAAATTACACAGCACGTACATATAGGTATCCGATATGTTGCTCGGAGATAAATCTGGACACTGTATCCTCATCCTCCTCCTCCTCCTCCTCCTCCTCCTCCTCCTCCTAACAATGAACTTTATATAATAATTGGCATTTTTTTTTTTTTTATAAAATATGACGTTGATTTTGATCTTAATATTTGGCAAGAAGTGAAACCCATAAAGTTTATTGTTAAACAAGCTTATCAATCATGCTACGGTGTTAGTCTACCGGAAAACACCGTAAAGTAAGATAGTCGATAATTACGATGAGTATTATAATGGTCGATTATTATGATTTGTAAACGTAGAACGTGAGAAGTAATTTTATCAAAGCGAAATAAACAATTACAGTTGAAATACGTACAATATATGGTTTTAAAAAACGTAACTTGATGGATGAATTGTCGTCTTAATAATTATTTTTTTCAGTAAAAATGTATCGGACAATTTTTTGGCAATTTATGACAACGGAAATAAATAAAGAAATTATATTTTTGCAAACAAAAAAAAACAACAACAGGTTATATGTTTTGATGCTACGTAGGGAGTGATTTCTGAAAAAGGAAGTGAATTTTCGATTACACGTAAAAAGTAGAGAGTTAGATTGAACATATTATTTAATTATTGGAATCTTTTGAGATGAGTTACTTGTATAGTCATTTATTTATTTATTTATTTGCGAACTGTTAGCCTAATCTTTATTGCTGTTGTTTCACGACGTTTCGGCTAACTATTCCTTTAGCCTTCATAAGGAGGTTAACCGCGACGAGATAGGAATGCTGAGTCTCTTAACTGTATCCTCAGTAATTACTGCCTTCCATAGTTGTTGCTGTTTCACCTCTGGTCTGCTTTGGCTAGGATTGAAACCGCTATCTTCGGACAATGCTCACCTGGAACCGTAGAGATTCGATGCCTCTATCCACTGCGCTAGGGGCCCTGAAGATAATGGTAGTCATGGAAGCACTGAACTGCTTAAATGAACACATGTTGTGGATATGAAAACGGTGTGCCACTCCAGAACGAAAAAACCAGAACCAAAATAAATGTAAATATGAAACAACTTGTTTTTTTTTTTTTTTTTTTTTTTTTCGGGAAGGCATGGCTAGATTTACGGAGCACGTTGGGACAGGCAAGCATAGTCGTGATTCAAGATATGTCTTCCTTTGTCCAGCACAGATATCAAATATGTTTATCCGTCCTTTTGTCTATAAACGGTTTAGTATGTCGACACGTACAAATAACCATTATACACACATCAAAGAGAAACATTTCAACACCAGATGATAACATATTGGAAGCCGTCACATACATTAAATAGACAGCACGTTAACAAGATAAAGAGACTTATTTTGTAGAACTCAGATATAAACATACACTAGCTATACACCGCTCTAAATATAAATTATATTGTAAAAACAAGCTTGTCACACACACACACACACACACACACATATATATATATATATATATATATATATATATATATATATATATATGTGTGTGTAGGAGGTGCCTTAAATAAGTTTCCAGACATTTTTGCACGAGCATTTAAAATTGTATCAGTATGCTATTGCTACACATCTTATGAGATGACTGAACAATTTTTATAATTTCACGTTCAAATGGACAGTTACAGCAGGAAGTGGAATACACCCTACTAAAGCCTGATTGTCAAACTAATCGATAGTTGATACCCGACTGAATAACGATAAAAAAAATTGCATGCTGCTTTTCTTTTTCGAATAGTGAAAATGTGGGGTAATTTGGTTGACTAACACTGAAGAACTGTAACACCAGGGTCGGAAAGTGGGATTGAAAAGTCAGCTCCTCGAGGTGAGGCACTCTGACCTGCAAAAAGTGCCTGGACAGCCCAGTCAACATTCCCCTGGTAAGGGCACTGCAGGCGATTAACAAAAAAAAAAATAACCTCTTCTCTAAGAAGGCAAGTCCTGGGAGAGTGTATCTCCTAGAAGTTCATAGAACCGATCCAGAACGGCAATCAACAGTGACTAGATTATTACTGGAATGGTCTAATCTCTGTTGATTTTGAGGACTGAAGATAAATATCTCTAGCCGGAATATATAAAAGAAGAGGGAGAAAGGGAAGGAGATATTTGAGGTGGGCGAGAGACTAAGAAAGAAGACCTCTATCTCTCTCTCTCTCTCTCTCTCTCTCTATATATATATATATATATATATATATATATATATATATATTTATATATACTCGTCGCCAAAGTGAATATTAAAATGCTCATATCTTGGTTTCCATGGGACGAAAATTTTGCAGATTATAATACTATTCTATGGTTAAAATTTTATAACAATTGGTAAAAAAAGAACCTATATTTTCAAACTAATAAAATATGCCCAAATTTGTCTATATTTGTATATTTAGTGTCCCGATAGGCAGCTTCGGTTTTACTGCTTCGATTGTCTCCCCTGTGGTCTTACAAGGTCACTAATGTGTGTGTCTTGATTTCAAACTCGAAATACAGCTTGAATTCTAGGAGAAATCCTAAAAAACTAGAAATTAGAAAGGGAAATATAGTGTGCTTTTTTAGAGGCGGCGAACTTTAAATTGACAACTATTTTATTTAATTGTCGATTACTTTGAGTTCAGCTTGGTTTGGCAATTCACCATCAAGAAACTAACATCTGAGTAGCGTTTGAAAATTGCAAATGATACGATCATTTTACTGAGAAAAACATTTGATGAACGAATAGTTTCACGAAATGGAGCTGTCAACTGACCACCTCGTTCGTGTAATTTAAATTTATTAGATCATTTAGAGGAGGGAGATGTAAAATGCCATATATACGCTGATACATTAGACACAATAGACCATTTGGAAAATGACATTAAGCGCTTTATTGCCGAAATGCAGCTTAATGCGTAGAGTTTGTGAAAGTTGGACTTCTAAATTACGCTATATATGCGCGAAACGCAAAGCCATATGCCTGAAATTTTATTTAAATTATAAATGACAAAATTTAATCTTTTGAATAAACTACATATTTGTATAATAAAAAAAAGTGTTTTTCTGTGATTTATTTATAATTTAAAGTTCGCCGCCTCTAAAAGAACATCTTTAAAGAAAATGACATATTCTTTTTAATATTTTTCACTATTTTAAAGTAGATTATGTATTTCGGTTGCCTAGTGATTTGAACCATTGCCAGGTAAGATATCAAATAAATAAAACTGGATCCATATTTAAATACACGATCACCATTCAAGAAATAAAATAGCACTTTTTATTTTTTTAAATAAATTTTATGGCCCGAAAACTGTAACAAGCGTATTGAAAATACAATTATATTTCCTGCGTGAAAAGATATATTGGATTTTTGTGCATGCGTATTGCATATTTAAAACTGCGGGTGTTTTCTTTATTTCTGTGAATCCGCCTTCGTGGTTAGTTATATGCGTAGCGTTGTCGGTCGGTCGATCGATCACACTTAAGTCGGAAATAATATTTTTATATTTTAAGCACGCAGATTCAACAGATGATTCTTATCTTAGTTCTTATTTTATACTAATAACACACAACTTACCAAAAGTAAAAGCCACTCGAGGATGGAGATTAATTAATTAATGGAAATGTCAGTTAGATGAAAAATATAAGAATTAAACAAATGGACAAAAATATGTCCAGTCATTATAAGAGATCATGATCATCGATCGGGGTTTTTTTTTTTTTGTTGCAGACTTAAGTTCCAAATACCATTTTCGTCGGTCTGTCATGTATAAGTTGGAAATAGCATTTTCATAAATCTGACACGCATAAGTTTAAAATACCATTTTCTTTGTTCTGTCATGCATAAGTTTTAAATTACATTTTCGTTGGTCTGTTATAAATAGGTTTAAACTAGCATTTTCATTAATCTGACACGTAAAAGTTTTAAATCGCATTTTCGTGGATCTGTCATGCATAAGTTTAAAATGACATTATCCTTAATCTCGCACGCATATGTTTAAAATACCATTTTTGTTCGTGGAGTAGCATGTTTGAAATAGCATTTTCATTTATCTGACAGCATAAGTTTGAAATATTATTTTCGTTGGTCTGCCATGTATAAGTTAAGAAAGATTATCAAGTTGGACAAATATCTCCGTATGAAGATATATTTATTGGTTAGTCTGTCAGGCTCAATTTTATAATAGCATTTCATGTTGGTCTGTCATACTTTTGTTTGGGATAATATCTTCATCGTTAAATGCTTAATTTGAATGAACTTTTTTAGGTGCGCCCTTTTATCTTTATGAGAACAAATGTCTATTGTCGGTCTGTTCCGTTTTTGTTTGTAAAATAATTTTCGTTGATTTTTTTCCGATTTTTTTTAAAATAATGATTGATAAATTGTATTATTGGGCTTATTCAGACTACTGTTCTCATCTTGAGTGTTATTTTTACAAGGTTCCGATCAATGTAACTTCCGGCCTTCTTCAGGTGTGTCTTCTCGAGCTCGGGAATCTTTCTGTTGAACTCGGGAATCTTTCTGTCGAACTTGAGAATCTTTCTGTATAACTCAGGAGTCTGTATGGAATTACAAACACAGCCATTTATTTTATCTTCGAGTGTAGCATGCTCTCTTTCCGTCAGCCATATCTGGGTAGAAGTCCTAAGTAATTCGCAATATTTTATTCTAAGTATCGAACGGGTTTAACGAAGTACTTTATGAATTTCAGCTGTAAATGACTCTTGTCTAGCGATTGAAGGTTTAATCCTAAGTGCGGGCGATACTCAGAGTACAATTCCAAGTTATTTAGGACTTCTACCTAGTCATAGCTGACGAAAGGATAGTATAAATTAAATAAAGGGTTACGTTTGAAATTCCGTGCAGATTCCAAAGTTCAATACAAAAATTGTTTAGTTAAGATACACGTAAATAATGTCGGATGTTTCATCGACCGAAACGTTGCGAAAATAACTCATGATAAGAACAGTTGTCCGAATTATCCAAATAACACGAATTTTCGTAGAACTTGAACGTTTAAATTTGAAATAGAATTTTTTAGCTGTTTTCAATGATAGGTTCATTACTTCGTAGCTTTAAGTATAAAATAGTATTTGTCAGCGTAAGACTCTCAGATTGAATTCAGCATCTTAGGAAAATAGTTCTTCGTTTGTTAGGTATTTTTGCTCATATATATATGTGTGTGTGTGTGTGTGTGTGTGTGTGTGTGTGTGTGTGTGTGTGTGTGAACTTTAAAAAATTAAGACGAATAGTAAACGTTGAATCGAAAAAATGTTAACCTTGATATATGGTTGGCGGCATTTTGATAAAAATGTAGTTTTAGAATGCTATAAAAAAAAACGAAATATCAGAATTAAAACACAAAAACACTACGTTCAACACTGCGTTCAATTCTCGTGCAATTCTCGTTATCAACATGGCGCACAAAGTTCCTTTAATGCAGTCGTAAAAGGAAAATACGGCGTGAGCTAGCACTCCTGTTTTCTCAATATAAAAATTTGATTTATTAATTCAGCATTGTTTGTTTAGGAAAGATTTGAGCAATTTCTATTTATATTCTTTATTTATTTTCCTGTCTGATAGCAGACGCGCTTTCATCTGAAAACAAAAATTGGTGACAGGTCATTGATAAACAAAGACAGAATTGATTAACTTTTTCTCTACTTTCAAACACATGTCAGAACGGTTTGTCTGCGTATAAGAGTGTAATTTTGTATGAGGTCATTAAAAATGAGTGAGACAGTATCATTAGCGAAATCGTCTATTACACACACAACTAAAAACATATTTTTCTTATCTCTCTCCTTATCTCTCTCTCATATATAATATATATATATATATATATATATATATATATAAGGTTAGTTATTTCCAAAGGTTTTATTCAAAGTCATGCGACATTCACGAAGTTATTACGTTTTTTTTCTTTATCGAAGAATTTCCACTGTCCATCGCTTTATTGCAGGTCTCTTTAAATGTTGTTTTAGGGCAAAAATACAATGTCTTATCTTGCGAACTTCACTTTTTATTATATTTTTCTGTCAAAGGATAAGCAAGACATATTAGCAAAAACATATGCTAGCAAAAACATATCCTAGGTATGGGCTTATATAAATTAATCATTTATAGACATATCCGCCATTTTTTAAAATAACTTAAAACAACATTGTCCCCCGAGGAAGTCAATCCTTTGATCTTAAAAGGAGTTGTGGCTCTGGCAATATCAAGTACGTTTCTCAACAAGGCATTCTTTGAAATAAATTGCTCTCCTCCCTGATAAACACCTCTTTTTAATATTGACCAGAGATACTCAATGCGGATAAGGTCTGTACAACACGGTGGTCAGGTCATGAGTTCCCCGACGAATTCCACAAGGAAGGATGCAGTCGCCCCAAGCAGAATGGGATGGTACATCGTCATGTATAAAATCAGCTGAAAGCGACGTGACAATGGTAGGTCATCTAGCCATGTCGACAAATGATTATCCACAAAGGCCGTGTACGCATTGCTGGTAAGCTTTACACCCTTAGGCGCTCGGAATGGTCCAACCAACTTATCCCCAATGATTCCCGCCCAAAACATGATGCCTCCACCTCCTTATTGGGGAAGAACTCTTTAACGGGTCGGAGTTCCGTTCGGGTTTCAAACATTGGTCCATCTATCTGGGCCATCAAGAGTAGCATGGGCCTCATCCCTAGATAGGACCTGTTGGAAATCCATTTTCATGTAATTATGTGTTCAAGTCATTCGGTTTTCCCTATGTTGTTTGCTCAATAGAGGCATTGGAAGATGTTTGATGTTCCTTGCAATTTCATTCAACACATTATATCGTGCATGCCTGGATCTTGGAGCGATTCCAGCTTTTTTCAAAAACGAAAGCACCGGTGCTGTTTGTGTTTCGGTTAATTTCCTTACGAATTTTCCGAATACCACGATCTTAACGGGTTCTGTCGATGCCCTTATTTTTCTGCATTTGGTGTTCGGGTTGTTCAAGAATGCAGCCAATGTTTTAGGATCCCATTCCAGCTCCGTGACTAAATATTTGATTGACAATCCTTCTGCGATGCCCAACAACAATCCTTTGCTTTTCGATAACCTTTATTCGCCTGATATTTTGGCATTGTAAGAGATCTGCAACAAAGCGATGGACAGTAAAATAACAAATAAAATACCATAACTTCGTGAATATAGCATGAATTTAAAAATATTTTGGGGAAATATCCAAACTTAAAGCAACCTTTAATGGTACCATTTTCATATTTTTGTGACGTATATTTAGGGAAATATTGATGTTATACTAATGTGCAATGAAGTGATTGATACAGTTTATATATTTCTATTCGTATATAAATGCATATATACATTTATATATACAAATAATACACACACACACACATATATACAGTAAGTACTAAAATGTGTAGTCATTTGGAAATTTCACGTGCAGTATGTGCTCTCCGCTGATGTCGACATTGTTTGAAGTCGTCGTGGACTTCTCTTTGCAACTGGGCCTAATAAGTGGCGATTCAGGAAAGGTGTGGTTAGTTATTGTGCAACGCGCGCTTCATAATTATGCACGCGGCTTTTTTTACTCCCTGTATCTGTTTTCTTTCGAAACTGAACGGACGCGATGATATATATATATATATATATATATATATATATATATATATATATATATATGTGTGTGTGTGTGTGTGTGTGTGTGTGTGTGTATGTATATGTAGTAAGTTATGAAAATATATATGGCAATGAAGCTACGCAGAATATTCCACGTCTCATTCTCGTGATATTTATTTATTTTTTATTTATATACAATAGCATATATATATATATATATATATATATATATCCGGGTTCTGAAGAACCATCGACCGGTTTTTATCGCGACACCTTGTACTGATGATTCTCGAGAGGATGAAACACTAGTGTCTGTGAATTTAATAATTATTATAGGAAATAATTATGTCCACCACTTTAGGAAACTCGTTTTTTCGTTTCTTTAGTTTAAAATAAAAGCCGGTTAATTTACCTCTTATGTGCAGGTCATTATATAATAATTAGATCACTCTGATGGACGTTAAAAATTTTTTTTTAAATAAATGTTTAAATTTTAACAGTATTTCTGCTTAAGTGTGCAGGAAAAAATCTCTGAAATGTTGTATACACAGAAGAGCACTCTTTGTAATCTGAGACAATAAAAAAGACAAAACCTGAATTCCTAATTTCTAAACAACTTTGATTTTAAAAAGGATTTTTAAAAAATGCTTTTTAAAATCATTATAATTTGCATTTTAGATTTATTTTGATATTATATATTATATAATTTATATTAATATAATATTTTTATAATTTTTATAGTCTAGGTTTTATATATTTCTTTAAAATTTCAATGTATTAAATTAATTTTATTTTTATTATTATAATTTTTATTATTATTATTTTATTTTTATTTTTATAAAAATTAAGTTTTTTGTTATGATTAAAAATTCATATTTTAATTTTAAATGTTTTAAATTCTTATAAGAAAAAAATCATTTTGTAAGAATATATTTTATAGGAAAAAAAGTAATAAAATTTGTAAGAGTTTAATATAGTCTAAAAATACCTTAAGCTAGAAAAGAATCCCCCCCCCCAAAAAAAAAACAAGACTACATTGAAATGTTTAAATTTTTAATATAGTTTTTTTTTTTTTACATGGTAGTCACCACTTATCAAGGCCCGGAAGCCAAGTAAGGATAAGGGTTAATATAGATTACTTTTATAAATATAAATAGATATATGTGAAAACATTTCCGTGTGCTAGGAGGTTTACAACTTAAATTCTACGCTATTTTGCAGAATGTAGAGACAATGTATGAATAGAATTTAGCGTAATAGTGAAATAGAATTAATGATCTAATAAGAAACCATAAAAATGAATAAGTAAGTAATTAACGATCGTTTTTAAAGGAATATGCAAATTAGTTACCATTCATATTGCCGCTCGCATATCCATGACCATGAAAAAACTCATATATACACTAGTAAAGAGACCAGACATTGTCCCGG
The DNA here is from genome assembly GCF_053919585.1 of Euprymna scolopes. NCBI lineage: Eukaryota > Metazoa > Mollusca > Cephalopoda > Sepiida > Sepiolidae > Euprymna > Euprymna scolopes. Next base: position 91,099,941 of record NC_136491.1, read on the forward strand.
ATTGAATGAAGATCAAGAAATATTCCACCGTCTCATAATTGTATTGTCATCGAAATCGGTGAAATCGCTTATTTTTAAATTAAATCGATTGATTACTTCCTCTCACTAGAGACCCCCCCCCATGTACCAAGCGGAAGATTGACAGGCCTCCTTGCAATCACTTAGTCTATACCACATTGTAGTTTACGTTGCATTGTAAAATATCAACTGTTGATTTCATAAAATTATCTATAAATAATGTTTTTTTTTCCTTTAAGCTTATAATGCTAAGTATCGGTGTTCAATTGTGCTCGAAATAGAAACATTCATTTTTAACGCGTCGCTGTCTTATACAAAAATCTACAGTTGATGTTAGAGGCTGAGCCTGTCTTCCTGTGTGGTGATAAAACTTCTCAAACGTCACTTGTGATATTAAGTTGTATAGAAGTGTTAGCTTTGGTCAAAATCCGATGGCTTTTTTTAATCGTTTTTATTTTTTCGATTTTCGACTTTCATCAAGCTTAGTCTGATTCAAACCCTACGTAAGGACACTCCTAGACGCATCAATTCCTTTGTGTGAAATTTCCAAGAAATTTGCCGAGCCATTTAAGAATTCATAGGGAACACACGCGCACATGCACACACGAAGTTACTTTGATGTAATAATGCACATATATATATATATATGCCTATTATTCTCATCTTTATTAGTTGTTGTTTTCATCTTTATTGGGTGTTTTACACGACGTTTCGGCCAACTATTCCTCTGTCCTTCGTCAGGTGGTAACTGCGACAGATGGGAACGTCGAATCTCCTAACTGCATCCTCAGCAATCACTGCCATCCGTAGTTGTTGTCGCCGTCTCGCCACGTTTTTGGCCAAGTAAGCCTCTGGCCGGCTTTTGGGTAGGATTGAAACCGCTATCTTCAGACAATGTCAATCTGGAATCGTAGAGATTCAACGTCTCTATTTACTGCGCCACGGGCCCCGAAGGGCGATCAAGGTTGGATTCTTTGATCTTATAAATCCACGTTTATTTATTATCTGATCTTTCATAGTCAGGTCCGTGCAGATTGGTACATATATATTATTCCTTAATTGGAATTCATTTTTGAGATGAGCGTGGTAACCGCGACGGATAGGTACTTCGAATCTCCTAACTGCATTCTCAGCAGTCACTGCCATCAGAGGAATAGTTGGCCGAAACATCGTGAAAAACAATCGATAAATATGAAAAACAACAACCAATAAAGATGAAAACGACAACTAATAAAGATGAGAATAATCGTCCGAAATAAAAATAAATTAATACATATAGCGCTCATCTAAAAAAAAATTCCAATTAAGGAATAATATATATATATATATATATATATATATAAGCTAGGTATCTGTATACGTTTTTACATTTCTACGTACAGGTTACTCTAATACAATAATGAACGAGTCATTATGTTGTTATATAGATTCTAGATTCAAGGCAAAATGGTGAATAACAAAGAAAGAATATACTGAAATAGGACGATGCATTATAATGAGATATCTGATGAAGACCTACCAGTTTAATGAGCTGGAACATGGCAGATAAAAATAAGACAATTCTGAAGAACATGTGTCATATTAGTACTTATAGAAGAGAGAGCGAGATTAACAAGAGGAAGTTTGTATGTGAGAAAGGGTGCAGAGAAGAAATATGTCATGAAGCGTAAAGCTTATCAAATGAGATGGGTTTGCGGCTTTGTGTCTTTAGTTTCATTCGAAATTCAACCCAACACAGATTGGTATTTATTGCTGAGAAGCCCCTTTGTTTTCAACTGATTAGCCGGACAGACAGACAGATATATAAACAGACAAACAGACAGACATATACATAGATAGATAAGCAAACTACATTTATAGGAATTTGGTAGCATTTCCTGTCTCTTATATATTAATGTACGTACGTGCCAATATGCATCTGGAAATCTATTCTTGCATTAGCAGTGATAGGTGTGTGTTCGACCAGGCAGCTTAATATATGCAAATAGTCCAATGCATATGAAAACATAACTTGAAAGTTTTGTGATCGAAAACAAATTCCCCAGGTGAATATCTTTTTTTTTTTTATCTCTTTTGTATTTTATTTTTCTGGTGGTATAGATAACGAATCCGTGTGAGCCATAAAATAACAAAAAATAATACAAGTAAAATGCAAGTAGAAAAATTCAAATAAAAAAAACTTGTATTCTTGGTGCAAAAAAAAACATAATGAAAAATATAAATGGCGGCCATTTTCTTTTTTAAGTGAGTCTCTCCCTTGTATGATTGGCACTTATCTTTGTCACAATCGCTATACGAAAACTGGTCAATTGCTTTGAACACTTTACAAAGGGAAAATCATACTTCATTATAATAGGCCGTATCGTTTTTTACTATCGTATCGACAATTCAAATCCCATTGTCTGTTTATCCTTCCTTTAGCACACATATGTAAAATCCGAAACATTTTCCAAAACTACTAGGAGTAAAAGATTGGGAAAATGGCTTTGTATTTTTTAAAATCCCCGTAATAAAAAAAATGTATATTATTTTTAGATGTTTTCTCGTTTTATACAATTCAACAATGATCAATAGAATACAAACATTATTTCTTCATTAATTCCAAAGAAATATATATATATATATATATATATAATGTGTGTATGTAGTCATTCACAAACTGTTAGCTGTATCACAGGTGTTCATTCATACCAGATAGAAAAGTGTCTCTATACCAAAGCTCGACTGTTGTGCTGACAGTGCTTCTTAGCTCTATGCTATTATCCGACAATCACTGCTGAATATAAGCAAAATTCCAATATAAACTCTACGTAAACATTACATACACACGCATATATATATATATATATATATATATATATATATGGAAAAACTGGTAATTAGTAAAAACCTGAAGAAAGTGCTCAATACTACTGCAGAACAAATAGATTTATTTATGACAGTTTTATATTTTATATTATTAACTAAGTAGATTAAACGGTAATATATATATATATATATATATATATATATATATATATATAGGGTCTCCAAAAAGCACTGAAGAGTTTGGAACTTAAATATATTCCTTATTTTTTATATCTTTCTGTAAGTTTTACACAATCTGACTAAGACATTGGGGGTTTTAAATCTAAAATTCAAACAATCTTTATGTATCTCTTCTCTTCTCTTCTCTTCTCTCTCTATATAAATAAAATGAACTCATTTTTTCCCGTCTGATTTTGACATTAATAGGATTAAAAATCAAGATATTTCGTGCAAATATAATATGCACAAACAGCAGAAGAATATCTGAGGTGTGTTATAGGCTTATTATTTCTCAAATTCCTCGATAATCTTAGATTTCTATACTTTTTCTGCTGAGAAGTCACGGCCAAAATCGGTTAAGATCAATGGAAGTGATAAAATATTTTCTCTCTAATAAATTCCTCCTCCCCCTGCCACCACTTAACACCGTTTGGGGATCGTTCACAAGGAACAGTTGAGAAGAGAACACCGGTTTGGCTTCGTAGTTCTTTCATGTGAAGTTATTTAAAATCACTAAACTAAGCTGCAGTGCTCTGTGGCGTAGTGGTTAGCGTGCTGGACAATTCACATTATATTTTCACGTTCGCGCCGACCTACCGTAGTCGTTTTTTTTTTTTTTTTTTCCTAAACAACTGGAATGGACTTTTCTTGGTGGCCGAACTGTTAACGTTGCAGATGTTTTTTTTTTTTTTTTTTTTTCACACTTTATTTCCTACTTTTACTCATGACTCCGGGTTTGATCCTTCCTACTTACCTACCATAACATTTTTTAAAACTCCCCCCGTCCCGGAAACAAACACTCGGGCAACGCCGGGTACCCCCGCTAGTATAAAATAATGTCTTTTAAATGTTGCCCATTTTCAGCTTCGCATAATTGTGCTATTTCCAAAATAGTATTCATTACATATTGCAGAATCTCTGGATTGCTATTGAACTCCCTTATTTCGTTCCTGGTGTTTTCCTTCAATTCTTGCGGGATTCAGGGTTTGTTAACAAAGACGCTTTCTTTAAGATAACCCCACAGGAAAAAAGTCAGGGCTAGTCAAGTGGGGGGGAACGTCTGGCCATTTAACATTGCCATAGCGAGAGATATGCGAAGCTGAAAATAGGCAACATTTAAAAGACATTATTTTTTATGAATAAAGAATCATAAAACTGTTCATTTTTCTTAATTGGTCAATGTTTGGACACCCTGTATATATATATATATATATATATATATATATATATATATATAGTCACAGGTCATGTCATATGCTACTGGTACCATGTAACCCAGTACTACCTGCCTCATGGTCGTGTCACCGGCGACTAAACTGGTTCCCCCACCAGACTTGTTTGGTGAGGAGGGTGGCTAGTCTCCCTGAAGGATTAAAAACAAGACCTTCCAAAGGGCGAATGAACTCTTTTTCTGGGTCAACGGCCAACTAGCACCGTGTATATTTGTGTGTGTCTCTATATGTGTATTGGGGTAGAGAGGGCTCCCGTAAGCCGTGGTGAAGGCAACCTTTCTAGGAGAAGTAAATCTCTGATTTAAACAACCATAAAGCGGAAGACCAGTACCCGCATTAAGCTGGTCTGCAGTTTAATTTGTTGCTGGCTATCTTGCTCTTGCTTGTTGCTGGATCTCAACATTTTGAACCGAGAGAGAGACTTAGCTGTCGTACAAAGCTAAGACTCTGTAACATCATATTTGTATAGACACTCCCTCAGACATTTGGGCTCATGGATTTTAAATGTCTGAGGGAGTGGCACTCGTCTGACAAGACCTTGCAATCATCATATATAGTCCTCAGACCAAAGCGCCAGAGCACAAAATGTTTTTAATAATAAACGCTTTCGCTTTGCAGGGACGTTTCTCTTGTTTTGAGATATGTGAAAGAAAAATTTTAACTCGAATTTTATCGTTATAATGATATATATACAAAATCCGGTTATTGTTTCATTCTAAACACTTTTCGTTTTTAGAGAACTTAAATTTTTTGGCATTTGTTATTTAAATGTCTGTGTTTAGACAATTTCACATATTTTTGGTATTTTCAAGATCTAATATACAATCTGATGGTTGTATAGTGGCAGTAAGATGAGAAATTGCAGATGAATGGAGAGGAAGCGACAGTATGAGAAACATGTATACCATTAGAGGCAATTTTGACTAAAGTTAACGCTAGTTAGCACAATAGAAGCATGATACTTGATTTTTGCATTTTAAACTTAAATCCAAGAAAGTATAAGAAAATAACTTTATAAAATTAATAATGTATTATAGAATAAGTCACTACGGGGAGACATACGAAGCTGCCTGCCGGTGCACGTGGTGGGTCCGCAGTTAAAGCAGGCAATGTATTGATATGATTGAAAACTGGGCGATTTCACCGATTTCGATAACAATAAAATATGGGAGTATGACACATTCGTTGATCCTCGTTCAAGCCCTGGCAACGTCGGGTCGCCATCTAGTATATATATATATATATATATATATATATATATATATATATACGTATTTATGTATATATATATGTAGTGTTATAGACAAAAAGTCTATAATAGCAAGGAGTATTGCAGTTATGAAAACCTCAATTGGTGTTCTTTACCCATAGCTCTCTCTTTCTCTCTCTCTCTCTCTCTCTCATATATATATATATATATATATATATATATATATATATATATATATGGTGGTTTCATTTAGTCTTGACAGCTTATGGGTTCCTAGTGCAAGGGTGCCTGTACGTGGAATTTTTGTGGCAAGAATAGCGCAATCTTAAACCACACCTCTCCTGAGTCGACATTGTTAAATACTAGTGGAAAGTGGAGATTTTAGACGACTGGAAGCAATGCCGAGATAAGCGGAGAGTGCATACAGCGCATAAAATTCCAAAATGGTTACCCATCTGGTAGTAGCCAGGTTTAACTTAACTTAACTTCGGTTATCTGACTGAATTGGTGTGTCAACGTGATTTTATCACACACACACACACACACACACACACACATATATATATATATATATATATATATATATAATGTCATCCACAAACAGACTGTTTTGCTGTGCCATAGCCCTTCAGTGCAGCTAAACAAGTAATTAAAACTGGGATCGAAACTTGATCGGCAATAGGACAGTCGGCGCTTGAAACCCATAAAACATTTGTCTTTTGGTAGGATGTGAAATTCACATGATAAATAAACACCGGAAGCTCAATTTGTTTACACAAAGAGCATTGCATTCTTCCACTAGTTTTCCTTCAGCGTACTAATTAATATTTCGTACTAATTTAATTAATAATTATTGCTTAATAATTTTGAAAGAAAATGCCGACTAATTCCACAAGAATCTTCTAGATGAAGGAGAATTATCTCTGTATTTTTGTATGAGTGCATATATCGGGTTAAAAGGGGTGGGCTGAACGATATCAAAGTGATAGAAGTTTTAATAGAAATATGTTCCATTTTTGCTCCGGGGCTACGCCGGGTTGCCTTGCTAGTATTATATATAAAATGCCAGAGAATGATACTTGAGGCACTTTTCAGTGGCATTAAATATGATTGGATTAGCTTAAGTAGCCGTCTACGCCGGATGATAATTTATTATATAACTGAATACGGTCGTTTCTTTGAGTTTTAAAACTTTTTGAACGATCTCTCGCGTGAATATAGGTATCTTTGCTTCAAGAAAGAAATAAGAAATTCAGCATTAAACGTTATCATGCTAAATGCATATTGTGAATTTACATAAACATTTGAAGTAATATTTCCCCTCTGCGGGGGTGGGGGGTATAGAGGGCAGGAAATGCTTCTTAATTCGTCTTTTCCGCCACAGATTTGTTAGGTGGAAACCATTCAGCTCCTCGTGCACAAAGGACGGGCGCATAATATCCGGAGAACGCTCCCCGCCCTTCCCTCGTAAATTTACCGTTGATTCAAAGATGTCTTCAGCTCTTTCCTTGAACGGCCGCTCAGTGGTTTCTCTTTAATGGTCGACCAGCGATCAAATAAATTGTCCCAATGAATTTGCTACTTTGATGAAATGGCACATCTATCTCGTGATAGCAATTAACCATGCTTGCTATATAAACATATCCTATGCGTTTATTTAGAAAGGAGATTCAAGCGTATTAATGCATTCATGTATTTTTATATGGAAATATACGTCCTTATATATATATATATATATATATATATATATATATATCACATACATATATATACTAGTTCAGCATATGTATTCGTATTATAAAGTTCAGGGATTTTTATTAGGTTTATATAATAGTGCTCGATTGTTATTAATTATTTATATAAATACTTGTTCATATAGACATGTCGAGGCTTCGCTACATTGGCAGGACAAGGTTTCGAGCTTTCGTTAGTAATCATAAAGTAACTAACTTTTCATTATGAACACCTAAATGAAAAGACAAACTTTTCGCCGTATATCTTAGTTATTAATAACTACAATAGAAACATTGTAGTCATGCCAGTGGAGCGAATCTTGCACATGCCTATATAAGTAAATGTTAACACACACACACACACACACACATATATATATATATATATATATATATATATATATATATATATATATATATATATATATATATATATACAGGGTGCCTACAATAAGTTTCCAGACTGTTATAGACATTTAAAATCGTCGTAGACTCTTAAAAATTCATTATGTAATTGCTACACATCTTATGAGATGACTGATCGATTTTTACGCTTTCAGGTTGAACAATGAACAGTTACAGCAGGAATTGGAATACACCCTACTAAAGCCTGATTGTCACAGCTGGCGAACTTTAAAAATGCAATCTGGACGTGAAGACATGTAGAAGAATGATATGAAATAAAATAATGTTTTAAACTTGAAGAAAAATGCCAGCGAAACGTGCGGAATGCTTCAGACTGCTTTTGAACCATCTTGCATGAATGGAGCATCAGTTTTTCGAGTAGCATAAAAGATTCAAGGAAGGCAGAGAGTCTCTGAGGGCCGATGAGAGGTGTAAGAGGAGTAAAGTAGCCAGAACACCAGAGTTGATTGGTCTTAGAAAGAATTTCATACATAAGGACGGTCGTGTGTCTGTAGAAACAATATGTGCATAATTTGATATCTGTGTGGGGTCTGTACAAAAATTTATTAGCGAGGAAATATGCAGTGGAAACATGTTGGCTCTTCTAGACCAAAGAAGGCCAGACTGAGCGAATCAACCCCAAAATTATGATAATCCCTTTTTTTGACAGCACGGTCATGATCTCCATGCAATGGGTTCCTACTGTACGGACATTCAACAAGGAATACTATGTTGAAGTTTTAAATGAGTCCATGAAGAGATTCCATCGTAAGAGGGCAGCACTCTTCAAATCGGGCCAGTGACATTTCAAGCAAGACAATGCAGCGCAATTCCATCTTTGTCACATACTATTTGACCAAAAATGGGCATCAAGACGGTTCCTTATTCTCTCTCTCTCTCTCTCTCTCTCTCTCTCTCTCTCTCTCTCTCTCTCTCTCTCTCTCTCTCTCTCTCGTTCAGATCTGGTTTCCTGTGACTTTTGGCTATTTCCTAAGCTCAAGGAAAACCTTAGAGACAGTTGAGGAGATAAAAGAGGGTGTGACAGTATTATTGAAACGCTCACACAAATGAACTTCCATGAGGCTTTTTAGAACAGTAGAACAAGTGTATTGCAGCGGAGGAGATTATGGAGATTACTTCGAAGGGGAGTAGATTTTCATGTGTATACTAGCAATAACACCGCTCATACAAAAAGTATATAAACTTATTTAAGGCACCTGATATATATATATATATATATATATATATATATATATACATATAAACAATTTATATCAACATATTTTAGTTCTGATCCGTTCTTGTATTCTCATTAGTTTTCTTGTTTTTTCAAAGAGGTGGCTGATGTAACTACCATAGTTACTTTTTACTTGAGTACTTTTAGATCCGTCCTGATCCAATTTTCAGGAATGATTAACAGCAAAGATTTTAGAATATGTATAGAAGTGATTTTGTTTCCTTTGAATCACATGTTCTTAACTAATTTATGTTACTTTTAAAGGTATTTAAGAATATTATTACGGTTATTGGATTTTTTTTTTTTTTTTTTTGGTGTTTAATTAGTTGTTCTTCTAGTGTATGGAGGTTATATGTTGAATACTAAAAGTTTTCGAAGTGTCCCTGCTACATGGATGGATCTGGATACATTTGAGAGTCCTCAGTTAAAACAGGAGTTATAGCAGTTACGCGAGGACGTTATATGTGAGGTCATTCACGTCAAACAACAAACCTGAGTAGTTCTAGAATAACGTTTCCAAATGAAATTTCGGGACGCCAAAATGTGCGCCACAGGATGAATAGTATTTGCATTAAATGTGGAAAATATTATTACTCATTTAATACGTGATTTTATTTAAAAGGATAGAGAGTTAGAAGTATGTTAATGTTTTTTTAATCAGTATCAGGATGAAATATTTTCTTGTTGTTAGCTAAAGTGTGGTTTAAATCAGAAAGAAGCAGGTTTTTTTTTAATGTTGGTAAATTGATAGAGATGCACGCACACAATATATATATATGTATATATATAATTATTAACTATAATACTTATTATAAATGAAGAGACAGATAGATATATATAAACAGTCATATATATATATATATACACACACACACACTCATGTTGACCCATCGCTTCTCGCCAGATCACCGAAGTTAAGCAACAATGAACCTGGACAGTACCAGATAGGTGACGATTTGGGAAGGCTAGGCGTGGTATGTACCGCGCCGAATCGTAGAAATGTCCAGGTTGGTATATGGGAGCGCATTAACTCACTGGGAGAGATGCACTCCCATTTTACGTTAAGATATGCATCTAGGAGAAGGTAACTCTGATGTAAAAACCTGCGTTGTACTGTATGCTTTGTCTTGTGGCAGTCGTCTGCACCGACAAGGTTTAGCAGTAATAACAGAAAGTGTGGTTGGTTCTACATGTAGCCTCCACCACGATAAACAAATCATGTGTGGATTTCCGAGTAACTTAACACTTGGGACGGAAGCTCATACGCCGAAATCGACGGGAGTGCCCATTATATATATATATATATATATATATATATATATATTAGTGAGGAAGAGAGACAGACAGAAATGAGCAAAATATAGAGATAGAAAGTAACTTTTATTCGTATATTATTTGAACTGATCTCGAGTGTCATTTTCGCAGTTTCAGTCGATGTAACTGCAGACTTTTTTCTGGTATTTTGTCGGACTCGGGAATTTTGACGGAATTACGAACGAAATTCTTTATTTACTTTACAAAGGTTGCATGCTTTTGTCCCATCAGCCTTGATAGAGGTCAGAAGTAATTCGCAATTGCATTTTTCGGTCGCCCACACTGAGAATAGAACATTGGACCTTCAAGAGAATATCACTTTTACAGTTGATTTTTCCAAGTACTCTAACTACTGCGCCACGTGTCCTTGTGATACACATGAAGAGGATCGCAGGTGACCTCGACCGAAACGTTGAAACTGACAGTCAATAGTTGAGCAATAGTTCGAAGAATCCAAATAATACAAATAACTAAAGTTTATGTAAAAAAAAAAAAAAAAAAAATTCAGAAAAGTAATTTTTGGTTTTATGTTTTCAGTAAGGATATAGAATTTGATTTTTGGTATTTGGACTGTTCACACGTGTTTCAGTCGCAACAACAGATAAGTATTGTATTATCGCAAATAATACTGACGAAGTATGTCAAGAAATTATTTCTATCATTCGATATAACAAACTGATGGTTCAACTGCACTTCTCATCGATAACTATGTGCACAGTAACGTTTTCTCACATTTTCTGGGTATTACCCATGATTATTATGCCCCCGCGAAGGTACGACTATACACTACCAAAAATCTACCAATAAATAATGAATGAATTTATAATAAATCAATTTAGTTTCCAATAGTGCATTTTTTTAACTGAGCACATTCGATAGATAAAAAAGCTGCAGTTAAAATACTTTAAAAACTTTG
>NC_136491.1:91126032-91131032 GCF_053919585.1 Euprymna scolopes
TTCGTAAATAAACAAAACATGCTGTTAGTTTGGCTATCGTTGGCACTCTTAGCTAGTGGAATAAATGAGTGCTGGTACCATTTTAATATTTTGCTACTAGAGGGTCTCCAAAGACGCCGAATCATCATATTTATTTAACCCTTGGTCACTCTGAAATTCTGTTTCTAGCTTGTTTACTATTCATAATTAAATGGCTTAATTTTAATTGATCAAGGGAGATAATCCATACGCTGACTGAATATTTCGAATTATGTCGGTAGCACAATTAGATTTTTTGTAAAATAACTAGAAGAGGCGCCCACGCCTGTTCCCGTCGTAAAAGACGCTTAAATGTAATATTTTAATTTATGCAGATTTCATGTATATTATTATCTCAATATGCCATCTCGATCATTTTATTTTTGTTCGCCACTTAGTTCACGCTCCCATTTAAAGATTTACTTGCTTGTTTTCGGTTGACCTGGAAAATAGTGAGCAGCATGACATTTAGCAACGGGTTAGGAAAGCCTTACTAACATTTTGTTTGCTATTTTATTTCTTTATTTATTTTGAGTGTTTGTATATCTTCCCTAACCCCGTCATTACTCTTGTATATTTATTTATTGATTTATTTGTAAATAAAATTTCATCGAAAGTATTTGGGATCTTTTAAAAGCCATAGAGCGGATGCGGTATTTTAGTAAAAAAAAAACTATCTAAGATTATGCCAAAATGTTTGTTGTCCAAAAAGAATGATACTTGACCCCCTCTCCATTCCCAAATCATCCAAAATTAAACAAGGCAAAATTCCTACATTAAATGAGAACTGTGATGTTTTATTTGACTAAATCAATTGGAAACCATTTCTATTTTGCGCGCCGCTTCCATTTACATACTGCATTTGAAAGTTGTATATCCATTACTGTGATTCGTACATTTTTGTTTACTATTCATAATTAAGTGGCTTGATTTTAATTGATCAAAGGAGACAATCCATACGCTGACTGAATATTTCGAATTATGTCGGTAGTATAGTTACATTTTTTGGTAAAATAACTAGAAGAGCCGGTCCTAAAATGCCATGAAATGTAATATTTTAATTTACGCAGATTTCATATATTATTATAAAGTAAATTCTCTATTATTATATATTATATTGTACCTAATATATAGTAGTGATTCTAAAAGTAAAAAAAAAAATGACTTGGGTGCCATCAGTAAGAATCGAAACCGAAATCAAAACTTATGAAGAATTTTTCGTAAAATTATTTATTACAAGATTCAAGCAAGCCAGCATAGACGCCCGGAGAGTTTCAATCTATACCCGTATAAATACGTTTGTTACAAGAACAAGCCGCCTGTTCTTGTGAGTAAATATGAGATAGGATAGCCTAGGATTCGAACCTGCAAAGCTAGGATTGGAATTGAGAATTCCGATCATAAGTTAAAATAAATAATACAGAATGTTATTGAAAATGGAATGTAGAATTAACCATTGTTTAGTTCACATAAAGTAGTTAGATATCTATTTATTGAAAAAGAACTGCAATGATGAATTTTGTTTCTGTTAAAGAAATCAAATTAAAATAAGGAACTTAAAAACGAACAATGGAAAATGTTAAACATATTGGTAAAGTGGGTTAGGAAAATTAGGTTAGGGAGTAATCGGTCGTTGTAAATGTGTGAGGAGCGATGCATGCTTGGATACGTGAGGCATTTAAGGCCACGAGTCCGAGATGCACGTGTTTGGTCACGCAATGACGTCATGAGTTCTCAATATAGAGAGCTTTAGGTCAGTCAGTCAGAGGCCGGGACAGGGTCAGACAGACAGAGCTGACATACGCTTTGGGAAGCGAAGGTGAGAAGAAGAAAATCATGTAGAGACTTTAAATTCCTTGATGCAAAGCCATTGACCGGTCGGAATGGAATAAACGAACAACTTCATAATTTTGTATCTGCGTCTTCGTGTTATGTCATTCAACAACAAAGGTATTGCGAATTTGAATTATAAGATTTGTGTTCCACTCATTTTTATTATAAGAATTTTGTGTATAAACTCATCTAAGAATGTGTCTCTATCATCTTAAGAATGCGTCTCCCCCTCAGCTATTATAAATAATGAATGCTCCTTCATTATGATAAAAAAATGAAATCCTCATATCAAAAATAGGTAAAGAAATATGTGTCAATGTTAGAGAGACACTACCACTCACAGAACTGTCAAATGTATAAATGCCAATCGCTCTATATCTCGGTATATATATATATATATATATATATATATATATATATATATATATATATATATATCCCTCCTCATTGTGTATTATATGTTCCCGGCTGTATTAAAACGTACCCTGTCTCTCTTTATACATACCCTGTCTATCTAACACTAATATAATCTCTCTAATATGAACAGTTATTAAATAACACGTTTTTTGTTTTGTGTGTGTGTGTATTGATATTCATATTAAAATCCCTTTCTCTATTTATTTAAAAAGAAAATACAATTTTCTTATATATGGATCGTGGAATTGCATTCCCCAGAAAAATATCTAGCTAATTTGCATATTCTTTTTAAAATTCATTGTAATTAAGTCCCTATTAGTTTCTTCGGTTCTCTTATGGGATGATCATCTTTAGCTAACTATTATATGTAATTATATTAATGCAGATATTCTACATGATTTATATTTGCATAAGATTTGCGCAAAAAGTTTACGGTAAACACAAAATTGTTTCCATATATATTTGTGTATACGTATATATTTTTGTTTAAAAAATTTTGCCTACCAATCTCCTCCTAGAGTTTTTAGTCTACAGACATGAAACTTCATATATAAGATATCTGAATTCATGCGAAACTTTATATTTGGCCCGGAAAAATCGATTGAAAAGTGTGAAAATTAAAAAAAAAAAATGAAATTTACCAGGTGAAGGTCGAACGCCGGCATTACGAACGCATAACGTAGTAGCTATTAGTTCATGTTTTAATTTTTAACCTTGCAGTGAATATGTCTTCATAGCCCAGTCATTGGCGACAGAGGCAAAAATATATCATAAGCTGAACGTTTTGGTTTCGATTCTCGGTGGTGGCGCACGAGTCTTTTTTGTAACTTTTTAAATCATTAATATATATTGCCTCAAATATAATCTATAATATAAATCTCATCGGTCTTTTTAAATGTATGTGTGTATGTTTGTTTGCCTACAACTTTCGACGGAGGCGACGGATTTTCACGAGATCTTTATCGTTGTGAAGCCGACCGTTCAGACGACAAATACGGAAAAATTGGCTAAAAACATTAATCACTTCACCCTCAACTGGGCGCTGTTTCGTCGATATTTTCGAAAGCCATGCTCTCTCTTCGATTGATTAGCCCTAATTTAAACCTACATCACTTCCGCTTTGGCGATGGGCACAACAGCAAATATGTCATGTTTTTTTTTTTTCATATTCTATTCCTCCTTCACAGTACGGGTTCGAGCCTGCCTGCCTACTACCACTATTTTTTTATTATTTTTTTTTTGGCTCAACACACACCTCCAAACACCCGGGCAACGCCGGGCACCCGAGCTAGTTATAAATATAAAACATATGCTCCTTGGATAATATCATATTTCAATGTATTTCAATATCCACATTTTAATTCTATAAGAAAGGTTTTCTTCATTTAAAATAAAATTTTATGAAGTTCGTGTGTCCAAATGTGTGTGTGTGTGCATATATATATATATGTGTGTGTGTGTGTGTGTGTGTGTGTAAGGAGCTAGTATGTAGGACCATGCCTTTAAATGGACTATATAGGGAGTTGAGCAGCGAGATGTCTGTTTACATTACAGTTAAATTTACGCATGTAAGTACAGTCAGCGAAGCAGGTAACAGGGCCGTACTTCCAATTCTAGCAGTTTGAAGGAATAAATTATTAGAGTAGAAGACTTTCCGGCATGTAGAGAACTCTGCAGTGAAAGGTCGGATTTTACTGTTTCTTGGATTAGTCGGCAGTTTAAGGAGTAGTTATTTTTGTAGTATGTACATTAAATGTTAAGACTTTCTCAGAACACATCTCCCATTAAAGTACTTGTAAAGCAGACAGAGGGGAGCAACATTGCGTCGATGGGACTAAGGTTGGAATTGGTCAATAATCCGGGATCTATTAGAATGGGTATATTTTTGGACCCTGAATAACAGAGAGAGACTAGCGATACATGCACAAGTCCAGATATAATAACAATACTCATGCATAAACGAATGGGGACTTCTAGTGTCCTTACCATATTTTAAACTGAACGCCGTTTTTTTTCAACAGCCTTGCCGGTGAGAAGTCGGTGGGCTTCATCTACCGTGCGAGAAATGTAGAATTTAATTAAGAACCTGATAAAGAAAAGAAACCAGTTTCTGTTTCTCGATGAGTGCTTTATTTTACGTTTTTTTTATTTTTATTATTTTTGCTTTGACTTTTTCTGAATCGAAGATTATTACCGATCAGACGTAAACGACACGGCCTTTTTCGAATTAATATTATATTTTTAAAAAATGGTGTCGAAACACTGTTTGGTTTATGGAAAGCTATTTGAAGCATATTTAAATAAAAAAAAACAATATAAAGGAATTAAATAAGTTAATATAATTATTTACCTAACGTATTGCATCGAATCAAAAATAGTAATGTTTATTATATTTCGTGGTTGAACCGCCTTTTCCTAAACAATCTAAATCTCTCATTTATTCGAAGAGTTTTTATCGCCTATAAACTGGAAACCTGAAATGTTGTGGAAATTATATTTGTTTTATTCAATTTGAGTTTACCAGGTTTATTATCAAAGGAACCCCATGTTTCATTAAAATCAAAGCCCGACCTAAGATTGCAGACCTACGGTGTAAAATGAATTAACACTTTAACTTATTTTCGTGAACTCCGTTTCAATCTAAAATTAAAATAGCGATAAATAATAAAATAAAAGAAACACTCA
This sequence comes from Euprymna scolopes, assembly GCF_053919585.1. Taxonomy (NCBI): domain Eukaryota; kingdom Metazoa; phylum Mollusca; class Cephalopoda; order Sepiida; family Sepiolidae; genus Euprymna; species Euprymna scolopes. The sequence continues at coordinate 91,130,986 of NC_136491.1, forward strand.
TGATCCTTTTTGTTCCAATGAAACACGTACAATCTATTAATAAAATA
>NC_136491.1:91138532-91288532 GCF_053919585.1 Euprymna scolopes
ATATTCCCTGTAAAAGTTAGACTGAGGAGTTTAAAAGAAGTACTTTCAGGCAATGTGTTCCTGCTCATTGCTATTGGTGGTAGAGAAGGTGTCTTGTAGTTATTGAAGGAAACAAGCTTAGTCTTAGCAGCATTGAATGTGACCATCCATTTTGTCCCCATTCCACTACTGATTGGAGATCATCCTCTAGTGTTACTGCCATTTCCTTGGACATGTGTTCATTTGTTTTCCCCTCATATCTGTTATAGAGAGTGGTGTCATCGGCAAATATACCCATCTCCAAAACAATTTTACAGGGAGGTCATTGATGATTATCAGGAATAATAGAGGTCCAAGATAGACCCCTGAGGTATTTCAGCATTTATATCATATTGTTTAGATGTACGACCGTTGAGGACAACTTGGATTTTTCTCTTACTTAAGAAGGATTTAATTACATTATGTATTTTTCCAGTGATTCCATATGATCTAATTTTCCTGAGAAGACCATCGTGCCATACCCTGTCAAAAGCCTTAGATATATTAAGGGCTACTGCTCTACCCTCCCCTGTTTTGTCCAGTGAACGGTATATACGTTCAGAGACTACAGTTAAGATATCTGCTGTTGAACGGGCTTGCCTGAATCCATATTTTTTGTCAGTCAGAAGTTAAGCAGCTGGTGGGTGCTGAACTAGGGCTTGATTAAATATATATATACATTATATATATATATTATATATGCAATATATATATATTATATATATTATATATATGTATTATATATGTATATTATATATCTAATATATATATATAATATAATATGTATATATATTATATATATATTATATATATATATATATATATATATTATATATATATATATATATATATATATATATATATATATATATATATATATATATATATATATATATATATATAATCTCATTTTCTGCAAAGGGTTGATTCAACAAAGATTCCAAAATGGAAAGCGCTGGTATTCATGTAAACGATTCCTCTTTAGCTTAATAACAACAGGAAGAACAAAGGGTAGTATCCGTTCTGATTCTTCACTTCACTGTTCCTGTCCTCGGTTAGTGGAAGAAAAATCGTTCTAGACTGAGACAATTTTTATTTTTGATCGTATGCAGAGTATCTCATTTTAGGGGAACTGTATTTTCCCCGACATTAAAAAACCGACTTGCTGTCTAACTCTGTGCTCGTGGGAGGCAAGCAAATCGGAACAACAACATATTGAACACTTTAATGCATTCCCCCGGTTCAGTAACCGTAGCGTGTGTGTTTATGCATCGGATTCTAGCATACTTGTCTGCGAAATCAGAAATCGATCTTAAATGAAGTGTGACTTTGATTTGAATGAAGGTACAAATAAAATTACGATATTATGCTGTGGGTCGAATGAAGTACGAGCCAAGAAATTCGAATCGCGTCTATGAATCTGGTAAATTACAGGCCAAGAAAATTACAATATTGGCCAAGTTTGGAATAAAATACGTACGAGGTTGATGTGCATCCTCCTCTGGGAATAAATGTAAGAAGTAAAGCGAATTGTAGTACCGAATTGTTAGCCAATACAATTACTATTGTACCACTCGGTCAAACAAAAAACAAAGTTTTAAATCTGAAACCAAAAAACTCTACTGGATAAAGTGCGTACTAAAAAATTATATTTATCTTTGTTTTTGTTTTGTTTTTGTTTTTTTTGTTTGTTTTTTTTGTCTATCTGTCTGTTCTACTTTTTTCTCGAAAACTACTTGACCGATTCATATTAAATTTTGTACGGACTTTCATTATGCTAATGTGCAACGAACCAACTGTTATGGTATGCGTTCCATGCAAAGTTAGAGATTAATAAGAATTAGTACTCAATGCAAAAATAAACGCTAATTTGACCATATTCAGCTATCAGTTTGGCATGAAGCACTCATTCTAAGTCAACGGGCTTTAACCTTTTTAACGGACTAAGGAGACTAGTACGAATATAATTCTCGTTCCCATACATTACTAGGATGACCCGAGGAGATTCCACGGATAATTAAAACATATAGGTTGTAATTTTATTCTTTCATCCTATGTTAATGAGATCTACCTGGCGTTGTCAATGTGGAAAGATATTGCAGGTTAGAAATAATTAACAATTTAGTCGTGTTTAGAATTTAAAAAAATATTTTTTTTAAAACACACTTAATAAACACATTTTCAATTAGAGGACAATAATTAATTAAAATACTGTTAGCGCGGTGGTGTTTCTTAAATAAAATTATTTGTTGACCGAGCAGTTCCCACAGAGAGCTGTAAAATGGCAAATGACTCTCGGGAATAAAAACGAATTGGATTATTTTAAATCTAAAATGCAAATCAAAACATAATTTAAATGTTAAAACCTATTTTTAATTGCATTCGGCACTCATATCCTCTTTCTAATTTTTCTTGTTTTATTATACGATGAAAATCGAGTTTTTAAATAAAATTCGGTTCTTCCTGTCCTAGTACGTTTTGTTATTTAGTGAACCTAATTAATAATTGCCCCCAGTTACAGCAGCTGGAATCGAAGGAAACTTTTAATAGCGGCAATATTTTTTTGTGAAAATTTGTTCTTTATTGAAACTTATGAGAATTCAAATTCAAATAAATTTCAATAAAGAAAAGAATTTTCACAAAAAAATTATAGCCGCCATTAAAATTTCCACGATTAACATATCGATTTCTATATATAAATATTGAGTTACATACGCTTTCTCTCTCTCTCTCTCTCTCTCTCTCTCTCTCTCTCTCTCTCTCTCTCTCTCACATACATATATATCCATGTATATCATGTGTTTAAACTTCGCACTTGGTTCTTAGAACCTGCGCTGATCAAGAGTCTTGTAATTAATAAATATCCATATCGTCTCAGAAACAATCGTACACGAACTATTGTTTCTTTTGAATTTTTGGAACTTATGTAAATGAACATGACATTTATTTGTTTACCCGCGAACAATAATATACATATTGTGTTATATATATATATATATATATATATATATATATATATATATATATATATATATATATATATATATATATAACTGGACTCACTGTTTTCCTATTTTAACAATGACATTTATTTCCGGCTGCTTTTCCGAATAAAACGTGATCATGCCCCTTTTCTCTGCCCTTTGTCCTCTCGAACGTCCTCGGCGGTATGTGCACACGTTCTTTTTATAGTATTTTTCTTTATTCTTATTTTGACGTCACTTTGCACATGTCTCGGTATTTGCATATAGCCGTCATACGCGTCTCCGCACTGTGTTACATACATATGTGTGATGTGAGTAATGTAACTAGTATTAAATATTTATCAAATATTTGCACTGGTGCTTTTGTTCTCTTAATTTATTTCATCCAGAGGAAGTTTCGAAATAAAGACAAAACGTTGATGAACACATAACTCGGGTTGTTCCTTTTTATTTCTCTATATGTATGTGTGTATATTCCAGTATATATACATGCTATGTTGTTAAATATATATGTATATGAGCGTAAGGACATAGTTTTATATATATATATATATATATATATATATATATATATATATATATATATATATGTATGATTATATATATATATATATATATATATATATAAAATTATTTACATAATAATTATTAAATGGATACAGACACTCGTGTCATATCCTTACTAGAATCCTCAGTTTAGGGTGTCACGATTAACATCAGTCGAGAGATTCGAACCCGGCAACAGAAGTCATGTCTGGCTTCATTAACAAGGACCTAATCTATTCGACTACCGTCAACGGCGAGAAATACAGTTGAGATTTAAACATTTATTCTATTTAAATGCTTTTAACGTCAGTAAGAGTGATCTGATCATTATATGACTCTCTGTGAGTATGAGCTAAGTTGGCAGACTTATTTCAACTGAAAGTGCTCAACGATAAGAAACAAGTTTCTTAAAGGGGCGGACACAATCGATGCACACAGTGGGATATATATATATATATATATATATATATATATATATATATATATATATATATATTCCACTGCGTGTATCTACGTTATGAGAATGTATGCATATTATAGAATGAATGTAAAGAGATTTTTTTTCTTTTTCAATCGTATTGTTCACCTTATATATCGCATCGAAGGTGGAAAAAGTTTTGAAATTGCTTATCTAGATTTTATTGTTTGCAAAAAAAAAAAACTTTGTAAGAATGGTTAACGGACTTTTTTATATTCAGAATATACACACACACACACACACACACATATATATATATATGTGTGTGTGTATACGTGTGTTTGTATGCGCGTGTCAGTATGTATGCGAAAGGGGTACCTTCTTATCATTCTGCCCCAGAGCCATAGAGATATAAAACATATCTATTAACATATATATATGCAGGTTTATGACTCTCTCTTTCTCCCTCTCATACACCTTTCTTTCCGTCCCTCCATCAGAAAAATATCTAGTTTGTCATAATATTATTTGTTCTAAGGCGTTTTTGCGAAACAAGCGTGCCATCATAAACTATTGATTTTAGATTTCAGAAACGATAACGTTTTGTCGTATACTTAAGCTTGAAAAGTTAATACGCCGAATAAAGTTACTTTTATAAAGTAGGCAAGAAATGCAATCACATATCTATCTATCTATATATATATATATATATATAGAGAGAGAGAGAGAGAGAGAGAGAGATTGGCACGAAATTATTAAAATATTTAACAATATTGAGAAACCATTTAAAAATCGTGTAAAAATCTATCTATATTAGATTATCAATACGTTTACGGGAAGAAAATAAACTAGCAACTTTTCGGTCGATGTAACCTTTCTTTTTTTTCCGAGTCCATCTTATATCGAAATTGGGAATTTATACGGAATTTCGGACTGACTACGTGGTCATGAATGATTGAGTACAAGTATTAAGTAAATTTTACTTTTTAATTGGTTTGTATCTCTAGTTACGATGTTTCAATATTCGACTACTAAAATACTGTAACTTAAAACTGATTTTAATTTAACACCGTTATCTGTTACACTACAGTCAGTGCCATTTGGTCAGGCTGTTTGAAGACGCCAACATCCTAAATTGCAACAAACATTTATATTATGTCTTTGTACTATTCCTTTACAAAACTCAATCATGTTTTACAAAAACAAAAAGATCAATGTTCATTTACAAACAACAAAACTATATAGAACAAATGAACTGCTAGTACATATAAAAATAAATATACACACATAATCGATTCTGTATCATATACTAATTACACACCCATGTATATATATATATATATATATATATATATATATATATATATATTTCTTCAATAAATAGTAATAATCTTGTATCCATAGAGAAAAATAACTGATAATTACTGCTGGTCGCGAGACACGAACCCTGTTAGCAAAATTAAAACTGGCTTTGCAGGATAGCGTTTTTCCACACGACCATTTGCATTTCATTTGAAGTTACTTATGAAGCCATGTAAGAGAGCTTTATATATATATATATATATATATATATATATATATATATATATATATATACACACATTTGTCTTTACATAAGCAGTAGTTTGTTGCTACACAGTCATGAGCCTGTTTCGGTCTACTAGTATTTACTAACTACAGACCTCATCAGGCAACAACCCTTATTTTCGAAAACGGAATTCTAAATGAAGAGCGAAAATTAATCCTAAGCAAAAGAAGGTTTGTTTTTTTATCATGAATGTGAAGATTCGGCTTCGCAGAGAACAGGGTTGAATTGTGTGCGAATTTGTTAGTTTATTTATTATCGTATCTGTTTATTTACTTATTTATCGGTGACTTTATTTATTTTCGTGTTGGCGTTAGGGGTTAGAGTTTGTAGGTTGAGGGGATTTGGTTCTAAATCTAGAGCTATACAGATGTTATCTTTAACAAGCGAGAAGCTCGTTCGTCCATGTATGAGACTTTCTAGGGTCAGTGTGTCATAAAATTCCCTTTTTTAAAAGTTTATTTCAATTTAATGTGCTTATCTCTGAGAAGAGGTAAGGAATTTACCCGGGTCTGTTGAATGTTGTTTGGATTTTTTTTACAGACAGGTTTTTATGGGTCTTCAGCCGGTTAAAATAGTTTTTAGGGGACAAAAATGTGTCAGAATTGAAAAAATGGTTATACATTTAGTACATTTATCTTTATTTTTAATTTTTATCAGCTCATACGCGTGTCACGTTGGGACAATGGTAACAGCACTAGCTTTGAATGCTACAGTTTTACTTTCGATTTCGATTCCAGCTGATAGCACCCAAATATTGTTTTTTTTTTTTTTTGTTTGTTTTTTTTTTTACTTTTGAAATCGTGACTATATAATATATACGGAATCTGGGCAAATCAAAATATAATATTTAAGCATATTTCATGACCGTGTAAAGTTGGGCGCCCCCTTGCTAGTGTATATATATATATATATATATATATATATATATATATATATATATATATACAGGGTGACCAAAAAAACGGGCCCCGACTCTAATTAGGCCCCGTTTCTTAGTGAAATGAAACTTTGGTCATAAGTAGTTTATTATATTCAAAACATCTCATCAAAACACTAGGGTCTTTGGCCTTTTTTTTCTCCTTTCTACAGCGTATATTATAGATGGCCTCCGTTTAGCTTTTGTTTTTTTTTTTGGGGGGGGGGGTCACCCTATATATATATATATATATATATATATGTGTGTGTGTGTGTGCGTGCGTGCGCACATGCATGTATGCACGTGATTTGATCTGATCTAAATTTAATTGTTTTTGTCATTGCAGGCGATAAAATTGGTATTATCACAGCCAAAGATACCGACGGTCCGAGAGAATTGGAATTTTTTGTTCAAACTGGCGACAAACTGGTAAATTTAAGCAAACCCCGTGGTTCTAGTCGAACCGGTCGTTCCGTTGATATTATGCTCGTGTCCCCATTAGACAGGGATTGGGTAAGACTTTTTTTTCTATTTACGTTTTGTATATCTCTTTTTTTAATTTGTCACTGTAACAATGAAATCCGTTTATAATGATCACGATTAATCTTCCAATCGGTTATTGTGTTCATGTTAAATTCATGTTCGAATCTGACTCTGAATAATTTGATCTTGATAATAGTAAATCACCTCAACTTAAAACTTAAGATCGTTAAAAAAAATAGGGGGACAAGTATTGGTTGTGTAATTATTGGTATAAACCAACCTTCAAGTCCAAGGTAAACAAATTCTAAATGAGCCGTTCCCCTTAACTCATCCAATTTACCAAATTTCCACTACTAACTATAACTACGATATTGTTCCATTGATTACTGTACACTCTTTAATCCTAATCCTCAAATGGCCTCTGGGCCTTGATAAGTGGTGACTCTTATGTAAAAACAAAAACAACCTGTTATTTAGTGTTATTGTGTAAATGTTGCAAAGGACAACGAGAAGCATCGGAAATAGTGAAATGAATAATATATTAAACAGAAAATACAATAACGATATCAGTTTAGTGTGAACGCCGCACAACTGAACGGCAAAGAAAGGTTACGACTGAGTATTGGGTGCCAACTGTTAATAACCGGAAGTGACGTCAAATATCGTCCATTGTCAGAATATGTAGGGGTGCCACCTAAACAGTTAGCAAATATTCTAACTATTATACACAATGAACGGTTTTAAAATAAAAGAAAAATACAATTGAAGCATATGGAGTCGGATATTTACTTTGAAAATGCTGATTATATAAAGGACAGGAGTCAGCGGATAACCACCAAAGCTGAACCAATAACATTCAGAAAGATCCCATTTTCTTATTTCATAATCTAAAGAACTAATAAAGATACGTAGCAAATTCGCCACTCGCAGAGGACAGTAATGGTCGGCAACATATTGTCAGGTCAGTGAGGTTCTAAGATTGAAGATTTATTATTTCCATTCGTTTTGGTTCGAATTAGAATACTGGCATCATTCATATTTAAACTAAGTTTCGGTCGATGTGCTCTCTTTCTTTGTGGAAGTCTCTGCACAATGTGTGTGTGTGTGTGTGTGTGTGTGTGTGTGTGTGTGTGTGTGTGTGTGTGTGTGTGTGTGTGTGTGTGTGTGTTGGGACGATTAATCGGAATAGGAATAAGGATCCAGAAAATCGGAATTTTTAATGTATCGGAATCGATATTGGAATCGGAGAAAATCGAACATTCTTTCCTTTGCTAAAACCGATTCTTATAATTAGTTATCACTTGATTTGTTTTTATTTAAAACTTAATTTTCCATTACAGCACATAAAATTATGAATAGTACATAAAATTATGAACAGCACATAAAATTATGAACAGTACATAAAATTATTAACAGTACATAAAATTATGAACAGTACATGAAATTATGAACAGTACATAAAATTATGAATAGTACATAAAATTATGAATAGTACATGAATTTATGAACAGCACATGAATTTATGAACAGTACATAAAATTTTGAATAGTACATAAAATTATTAACAGTACATAAAATTATGAACAGCACATAAAATTATGAACAGTACATAAAATTTTGAATAGTACATAAAATTATGAACAGTACATGAAATTATGAATAGTACATAAAATTTTGAATAGTACATAAAATTATGAACAGCACATAAAATTATGAACAGTACATAAAATTATGAACAGTACATAAAATTATGAATAGTACATAAAATTATGAACAGTACATAAAATTATGAACAGTACATGAATTTATGAACAGTACATAAAATTTTGAATAGTACATAAAATTATGAACAGCACATAAAATTATGAACAGTACATAAAATTATGAACAGTACATGAAATTATGAACAGTACATAAAATTATGAACAGTACATAAAATTATGAATAGTACATAAAATTATGAATAGCACATAAAATTATGAACAGTACATGAAATTATGAATAGTACATAAAATTATGAACAGTACATAAAATTATGAACAGTACATGAAATTATGAACAGCACATAAAATTATGAACAGTACATGAAATTATGAACAGTACATAAAATTATGAATAGTACATGAAATTATGAACAGTACATAAAATTATGAATAGTACATAAAATTATGAACAGCACATAAAATTATGAACAGTACATGAAATTATGAACAGTACATAAAATTATGAATAGTACATAAAATTATGAACAGCACATGAAATTATGAATAGTACATAAAATTATGAACAGTACATAAAATTATGAACAGTACATGAAATTATGAACAGCGCATAAAATTATGAACAGTACATGAAATTATGAACAGTACATAAAATTATGAATAGTACATGAAATTATGAACAGTACATAAAATTATGAATAGTACATAAAATTATGAACAGCACATAAAATTATGAACAGTACATGAAATTATGAACAGTACATAAAATTATGAATAGTACATAAAATTATGAACAGCACATGAAATTATGAATAGTACATAAAATTATGAACAGTACATAAAATTATGAACAGTACATAAAATTATGAACAGTACATAAAATTATGAACAGTACATAAAATTATGAACAGTACATAAAATTATGAACAGTACATAAAATTATGAATAGTACATAAAATTATGAATAGTACATAAAATTATGAACAGTACATAAAATTATGAACAGTACATAAAATTATGAATAGCACATAAAATTATGAATAGTACATAAAATTATGAATAGTACATAAAATTATGAACAGTACATAAAATTATGAACAGTACATAAAATTATGAACAGTACATAAAATTATGAATAGTACATAAAATTATGAATAGTACATAAAATTATGAACAGAACATAAAATTATGAACAGTACATAAAATTATGAACAGTACATAAAATTATGAACAGTACATAAAATTATGAACAGTACATAAAATTATTAACAGCACATGAAATTATGAATAGTACATAAAATTATTAACAGTACATAAAATTATGAACAGTACATAAAATTATTAACAGTACATAAAATTTTGAATAGTACATAAAATTATGAACAGCACATAAAATTATGAACAGTACATAAAATTTTGACTAGTACATAAAATTATTAACAGTACATAAAATTTTGAATAGTACATAAAATTATGAACAGTACATAAAATTATGAATAGTACATAAAATTATTAACAGTACATAAAATTTTGAATAGTACATAAAATTATGAACAGCGCATAAAATTATGAACAGTACATGAAATTATGAACAGTACATAAAATTATGAACAGTACATAAAATTATGAACAGTACATGAAATTATGAACAGTACATAAAATTATGAACAGTACATGAAATTATGAACAGCACATAAAATTATGAACAGTACATAAAATTATGAACAGTACATGAAATTATGAATAGTACATAAAATTATGAACAGCACATGAAATTATGAACAGTACATGAAATTATGAACAGTACATAAAATTATGAACAGTACATAAAATTATGAACAGCACATAAAATTATGAACAGTACATAAAATTATGAACAGTACATAAAATTATGAACAGTACATGAAATTATGAACAGTACATGAAATTATGAACAGTACATAAAATTATGAACAGCACATAAAATTATGAACAGCACATAAAATTATGAACAGTACATAAAATTATGAACAGTACATAAAATTATGAACAGTACATGAAATTATGAACAGTACATAAAATTATGAACAGTACATGAAATTATGAACAGTACATAAAATTATGAACAGTACATGAAATTATGAACAGTACATGAAATTATGAACAGTACATAAATTATGAAGAGTACATAAAATTATGAACAGTACATAAAATTATGAACAGTACATGAAATTATGAACAGTACATGAAATTATGAACAGTACATAAAATTATGAACAGTACATAAAATTATGAACAGTACATAGGTCCTGAGCTAATTATATCTATCAGCGATAAAATAGTAAATGTGCATTTGTTTTAGTTATAAACAAAAATAAAATGCATAGATCATTCACAGAAGTATATTTTTACGTTCACGAAAAATATATCACCTGGGTTTTTTCAGTAGTCAAAAAAAAAACAACTGTATAGATAGTGATTTTAATCGGTAATTGTACCGGAATTGGGAATATCTTAGGAATTGTCCCATGACAAATATATATGCATAGTAAGGTATAAAAATAGATGTATGACAATTAAACGACACAGATGAGACTGCATTCACACGCGTAAGAGAATCATCGGGTTAATTGTATAGAATTTGTATTATCCTTTCAGCCTGGCGATTAACATAGGCTTCTGTGTAGCTAAATTGCCATATTTTTATACCTAACTACCTTTCTCTTTTCAAGTACTGAGCACTGTTGAAGAAAATATTGAAAGTCTATGCATAATATATTATATCTGTGTATAAGGTATGTGTATACATATAATGGATATAATCATGTATATATACATATATATATATATATTATGTTGGTGCAAAAATAATGTCGTGTTTACGTGACCATCAAAAACAATATTATTTTTGCACCAACACAATATATATATATATATATATATATATATATATATATATATATATATATATATATATATATATATATATATATATAGCGTTGCGCTGCAGGAAGATGACAGGTTTTGACCTACAATTAAGGATTCAAGTTTATTTTCAGACTTATGCCCGAGTCATCACAATGCTTTCAATAAACTCGACTATTATTATTATTATGATGATGATGATGATCACTTTCCCGTCGCCCAGTAGTCCCTTATCTGTTTTATCGTATCAGAAACGTATCAGAGCTGCTTTATATATTCTGTGCTTTATCATAGCACGACACAATTAGATATTCCAAATTATTATCGCACTCCTGTCTAACTAAAGCCAAATTTTATTTAAAAAAAAAAAAGTAATGACACTTTTTTTGCGGTTCATTAGTTTATTCATATGTCAGGAAATATAAAATAAGTTATTCTAATGGATGCATACCGACAGTCGAAGCGCGTTTTCTTCCGACAAAATCCAACAGGAAAGAGACAATAAGCGAAACCGGCATCAGGCCTTTTCTGATTCTGATATCACTTGCTAACGACTCGGTCATCGCAATCGTCGGGACGAACAGAACCCTTAACATTGTTTTATACTTTCTGTATGTGTTGTCTTCTACGTTAATAATCAAACGTTTCTACTTATTGGTTTATTCGTGTGTGAATCTATTTGCTATCAACAAAATACCGGAAAAAAAAACTTTGGCGACAACTACGATCAATGAGGAAGGTGCCATTAGTCCTTCAACTTCAAAAATGTCTGCGTTCAAGGTTTTCTTGCATTATGTTATTTCTTCCCCAAGAAAGCGTGGGTTAATTTCGATATGACAATGGTTCGTGAAAAAATATATTAGGCCATAACAAAACTCCACGCTGTCTATTCCCGTGTGTAATCGAACTGGCGTTCTGTTATTGACACCGAAAACCTTTCACAAAATTCATTTACTGGATATTCAATGTCTTAAAACACTTTCCGTTTCGTCGATTTCTATCACGTCGCTTCTACGCACAAACATCGTTTACGAAATTTATGTGTTTCTCTCGTGCAAAAAGACAGCGAAACTGGCGAATGAACTGGACTGAAATGTACCATAGTGATGATTATTAAACCCTAGAGCGCAATTGGCGTCAGTGTTTTTCTGGGTATAAAGCCACATAAGTAAAGCATGAGTATTCTCCCCTTGTGATAAACTCCTTGAATAATGTAACAAAAAATATTAATCACAAGTTTTGTTGGATTTCAGAGGAGAGATCACGAGTGTATTCTTAAGGTATTTATGAAAGAAACCTTTCTGAAAAAAAAATGTATTGTGTTGGGGCTATGCCTCAGTTATTCTAAGTGTTAAACATTTGGTGGTTACCAGTACCTGTTCCTAATTTTACCAATGGATAAAAGCCTATCAAGGCCCAGAAGCCAATCACTTGATGATAAGGATTAATGAGATTGTCTGCCGAAGGTAAACACCATGAAAGAATTAGTATCGGTTCGGGGGTGGCGATCAGAATTTGATTATTTAATATAACGCTTCAACAAAAGTTGGGAAATATTGCCGTAGGACTGTGCACTACAAACATGGGGTCCTTGTCAGGTACACCTGCAAACATGTATTTTATTTGGAATGTAAGAGAAACAAAAATTTGTCTCACATCACAGACTTTAAATAATAAAGCACTAGCAGTTGCTAAATTTCTATCTAATCTGTAAGTTGTTAAATATATATATATATTAAATAATTATTTTTGAGTGGTTATTTAACCGATAGCACGTATCATTAGAGGTTACCATCATTTATAGGGGAATTAGTGATTGAGGCTCAGTCGAACATTTGCCATGAAAATAACGATTGAATACAGAGAAACTAGCAAAATATATTCTGTTAGAAAAGTACTGTGGGGAATGATAGATAACGTCTTTCACTTGATTGTGAAGTTGATTGTGAACTCTGACATAGATATGGCAGCTTTACACCATTTTAGAATTATCGACCTCTCAATAATATCTAAATAGCATTATACGCTCTACAAGAAGTATACTGTTGAAGACAGGGCAGTATTAAATGAAAGCATGATGCATTCTATTCAAACGAAATAATTATCTTTATATTGAAAAATTGTACGACACTTCAAAATTAAGTGTTGACAAATAAATGAGGATTCAACTAGTTTAAAGACTGTTCCGAATAATAGGAAAACACTGCGTAAATATGTTCATTAAGACTGTCGTGGTGTGCAAATACGTGTGTGTAAATAGAATAGGAATGTGTTTTTTTATAAATTAGCGTGTTTTTTGTCAGTGAGAGACTATAAGTGCAAACCTGTGCATAAAGGAGTTCACTTAGTAGGTCGTTTATGTTGGTGCTGTGTTTAATACTTCGTATAAGACATTCGTTGAATATTCTGAAAATGTTCGAGTCGAGGTGCATATTTTAAGGACGTAACTACATTCGTCGGGTATGGAAGAAAAAATTAAAAAGTGAAGAAGAATGTAGTGTGTTTGAATTTTATAATAGTGAATATCTTCGCTTCTATCGTAGGCTAAAAACAAATGATTTGAGCTTTTATCTACTCGGGAATCGATACGTAAAAACAATATTTGTCGATTCTTTTTTTAATAACAATACTAAATATTTCGAAGATGGGCACGTGAAAATATTGTATGTATTTATATACTCTTTTTTTTTTTTACATTTATAAATAATAATATTAGTTGGTGAATTCGCCATATTTTTTATAGAAAATCCCAGTATAAACTGCATAATTCTTAACGGTCGTGAATAAAAAGAGAAACGACTCCATATCTCATTTTCCTGTTTCGCTCTTCCATCTTAGCAGCATACTTCATACGCCTTTCAAACATTACGAGCATCCTTTTTGACATTTGTTCTCCAAAGAATAAGCTTTCTGCGAGGAAAATTTCATGAAATATTTTATCGTGGATTCCGTATTTCAATTTCTATAGTTTTGCGAATGCCATGCAAGTTCCATCATCTTTCAAAATGCTTTATTGAATTGATGTTTACTTTATGTCATTTTTGTGTAAAATGCGAAAAAGTAAATTCATCGCATCGCCAAGAGTAAAATATCCGTTTTTACTTCCGGGTTTCTTTCTTCTATGACTATTTTAAATGTTTTTATTTATTTATTTATTTATTATTATTATTATTATTATTATTATTATTATTATTATTATTATTATTATATAACTATGTTCGTTAAATCTGATACGCTTGGTCGATCTGTAAAACCGTTTGAAATAATATTTTTCGTTGATTTTCATGCTTAAGTTTAAAATAGCATTTTCGTTAATCTATCAAACTTAAATTTTTATTTACCTGTGACGCTTAAGCTTGGAATAGCCTTTCCGTGCGTCTGTCACGCCTAAGTTCTGAATAGTATGTTCAAAACTCTGATTGATAATTTCAAAAGCAGCTTTTTTTCTTGCTCTGTGATGCTTAAGTCTTAAATAGCATTTTTGTTGGTGTGTCATACATACTGTCATGCTTAAGTTTTAAATAGCGCCATTATTGGTTTGTCACGATTAAGTTTGACATTACATGTCTATTGCTTCGTCACACTTTGGTTTGAAATACAATGCTTCATAGTCCCTCATACATAAGAATTAAATAGTATTTTTTTTGGTCTAACATTGCTCAATTTTTAAATAACATGTGTACTATTCTGTTACATTGAAATAACAGTTTTTATTCGACCCTGACGATCATGTTTTGAAATAACATAAAATAGTATGTTTATTGATCTGTAATCGTTAAGTGTAAAATAGCATGTGTATTGGTCTGTCAAGCTGAAGTTTTAAATAGCATGTTTATCTGTCTGTAACGCTAAAGCGCCAAATAGCATGTTTATTAGTCTGTCATGTTTAAGATTGAATTGGCATATTCATTAGTCTGTAACGCTTAGGGTTGAATTAGCATGTTTATTGGATCTGTAATGCTTAAGGTGGAATTAGCATGTTTATTGGCCTGTAACGCTTAAGCTTGAATTGGCATGTTTATTGGCCTGTAACGCTTAAGGTTGAATTAGCATGTTTATTGGCCTGTAACGCTTAAGGTTGAATTAGCATGTTTATTGGTCTGTAACACTTATGTCTGAAATAGCATTGCATTCGGCGATAACGCTTATGCTTGAAATAACATGTGTGAAACAGCATATCTATTGGTCTGTAACACTTAGTGTTGTAATTATGTGGCCGTTGACCTGTAACGGTCGCGTTTAAAAACGTGTTTGTATCAGACACATTTATTTTAAATCTGTCACGATTGTGTTCTAAATAGCATTTTCTTTATTCTGTCAAACGTAGGCTAAAAATATCAGTTTAATTTGTCTTCCGCGCTTAAAATGATATTTTCATCGTGATAGATATGCTGATAGATATAGTGAACGGTTCTCAAGAATTAATGCTATTTTCATGTAGTGCTTTTTACGACAATTGCGGCCTAACAGCTATTGCCGCTGTATCCCTCATCGACTAATAAGAGGAGAGGAAATTCCTACCGTACTGAACTGGAATACCTGTCGTTTATGCATAATTCAAACGAGATGGTATTAAATATCCTCTTCAATCACGTGCGTCTATCTATGAATTACTTAAAATAATCATAAAATTTACCCACTTAAGAATCGCAATTTCGATGTTCACATATCAAAGGATGCCTTTCATTGCGAAATAGCGATAACTTTTATTGACATGCGCAAACGGAATCGAGAGAAATTCGAGTTCGAATTTCCACTGAACTTGTTCTAGATTTTAACACAAATATCATCGAGAAAATCACGGTAAAACTATGATTTAGTGTATATATATATAAAGCTGTGTGTGTGTGTGTGTGTGTGTGTGTGTGTCTGGTCACGCATAGGCTCCTATATGATTGACTATTATAGAAAACTGATCACATATAATGATAGATGTATCGAGACACAGGAGTGGGTATGTTTGATCTGGTAGAACGGTGGCTCATTAAAATTGTGAGATCTGCTTTCGCGCCTTGTCCACAAAGTATGGAAATAAAAAATTAAAAAAAAAAACGTTTACAAAGGTTTTGATATAGATGTACATAATAATACTTTGATATGTATGTTTTAACTTAAATAGGGATGGTATAATAAAATTGTGGGATCTGCGTTCGCGCCTGGCCTCCATAGAATGGAAATAGGCACAAACTTTAATAAAGACTTTCCATATCTATTTGCGTAAGTATACTTTGATAATTATGTTTCAGTTTGAAGAAATATGGTATAATAAAATTATGGGGTGTATGTTCGCGCCTGACCTCCATAGAATGAAAACATGTCACAAAGTTTAACAAGATTTTTTTTTATATATATCCACAGAATATTGTGATAAGTCTTTCAGTGTGAACAGGTATGGTATAATAAATTATGGGGTTTATCTATTTTATTTTTACTTTCATCATATTTTGGTTTTGTTTTGATACCCCCAAATTCGA
Organism: Euprymna scolopes; assembly: GCF_053919585.1. Lineage (NCBI taxonomy): Eukaryota > Metazoa > Mollusca > Cephalopoda > Sepiida > Sepiolidae > Euprymna > Euprymna scolopes. The sequence goes on from NC_136491.1 coordinate 91,155,585, forward strand.
AGATATCTCTTTACAACCCTTCCTTTTCATAACCTATCATACTTTCATAAATCAGAGTCCATTTTCTATAGGCTGTTTTTGAACCCAGTCAACGACGGGTACTTTCGCTAGTGTATATATATATATATATATATATATATATATATATATATATATATATATATATATATATATGGCAAAATCACGTTGACACATCGATTCTCGCCAGATCACCGAAGTTAAGCAACATTGAGCCTGGCCGGTATCAGGTGGGTGACCTAAAAGGCTAAACGCTGTATGTATTGTGCAGTGTCGTAGAAATTTCCAGGTTAGTATCTGGGGACGCTTTAATGCATTATGAGAGATGTATACTCAGTATTCGTTAAGACATGTATCTAGGAGAAGGAAACTCTCGTGTAAAAATCTACGGTCTACTGTGTTCTTTGTCCTGTGGCAGCCATTTGCACCGACGAATATTAGCCTCCACCGCTATAAAGAAATCATCTGTGTGGATTTCTGTTAGTTTTTTGGGCGAAATCTCATACGTCACAATCGATGGGAGAATCCATCCATTGTATACATATATACTTGTATGTGTGTGTATTTGGGCATCATTTTTCATTCAAGCAAACATTATTAGAGTCGACAGAAAACTTCTGTTGAATTATACATATTTTTTCCTTTTTCTTAACTTTTTGTGTAGGAATCAAAATTGTTGATAAAGGTTCCACATGTATTTCTTCGAACGTTTTCGCTAGAAACCAATTCCGGCATCATCAGGGAATGAGTCATACACTGGAAGAAAACGGACGAGGCGATGGAGATGTTTTTTAGTAGCAGTGTAATATCAGTTGACCATATATATATATATATATCTATTATATCTATAAAGGTGAAAGTGTCTGCCTCTGTGTGTGTCTGTGTACATTTCCATACGCAATAACTTTGTCAATTTTAAGTCTACAGACTCGAAATTTGATATACAGGGTACTGAGATTTGGAAAAATCGATGTGACCGAATTTCGGCCAGAAATTTTGCGATAAAGGGGTCAAGGTTCAACGATTTGACTTTTGAGAACGCTACCAAACTCCTCCGATAATTTTTGGTCTAAACACATGAAACTTTAGATATAGGTTCCTTGTACATGGATCTAACTTAATAACTTTATTTGAGCTCAAAAGAATACATTTTAAGGGGTCATAATAGGAGTCAAAGTTTAAAAAAATTGACCGCTATTTTTCTTTTTCTTTTTTTTTTTTTTTTTTTTGCTCAACATACACCTCCAAATACCCGGGCAACGCCGGGCTGAAATGCTAGTATATATATATAAAAGTAAACGTGCCTGTCTGTCTGTGTACATTTCTCTACACAATAACTCTGTCAATTTTCGGTCTACAGTCTCGAACTTTGATATACAGGGTACTGAAATTTAGGAAATTCTTTGTAATCCGTTTTCGGCCAGGGGTCAAAGTTCAACGATTTGACTTTTGAGAACTCTATCAAACTTCTCCGACAATTTTGGGTACAGACAATTGAAATTTTAGATATAGGTTCCTTGGACATGGATCTAACTTAATAACTTGATTTGATCTCAAAACAATATATGTTAATGGGTCATAATAGGGGTCAAATTTAAAAACAATGACCTCTGCGATCTCTACCAAATTACTCAGACAATTTCTGGTCTAAACATTTTAAATTAAACATAAAGGGTATTCAGAGATAGGACAAACTCTTTAATCGGCTTGGGTCGAAAATTTGAGCTACATATATATAAATCTACGTATGTTTGCATGTCTGCCTAAAACTTTCGACAGAGGCGACGGATTTTCACAAGATTAGTATCGTTTGAAGCTCGATTCTCCAGGCGACAAATACCGAAAAATTGGCTGAAATTAATTAATTAATTTCTTCACCCTCAACTGGGCACTTCTCTAGAGAGGGGTCGCTTTTGTCGCCGATATTTTCGAAAGTCATCCCTTATTTTCGATTGTCTAGTCTTAATTTACACCTACGTCACTGCCAGATTGGCAGTGTTCGTAACAGCAAAAACGTCACGTTTTTCCCCGTTCTTTTCCTCCTTCGTGGTACGGGTTCGAGTCTTCCTTCCTACTACCACTTTTTTTTTTTTTTGCTCAACACACATCTCCAGACACCCGGGCAACGCCGGGCACACATGCTAATATATATATATATATATAAGTTAAGTGTTTTCTCGCTTTGACATGAATATTAAAAACCTATTTTCCCATTTAAAAATTATTTAAACTAACTTCTTAATATACTAAATCATTAATATGAAAGAGACTAAATAAAGATAAGCTAATTTTCATATTCATGAATTAATTATTCATTTTTTATGGTTTCTTATTTGGTGATTCCTTTCATTTAACTATTGCGTCCACTTTCATTTATACATATGTTCTACATCGTGTTTATTTATGTATTTTGCATTAAAAGGTTTTAGCAAATTCAAACGAATTCTGTGTGTGTGTGTGTGTGTGTGTGTGTGTGTGTGTGTGTGTGTGTGTGTGTGTGTGTGTGTACATAATTATATATTTGATTCATTGGCGGAACACTCGGCCTGTTTCCCAAAGTAGTATTTGACTACAACACCAACAAACTTCACTAACCTCTCACACAGATATTCAGACAACTGCATCATGATCCCACCCTCAACGCAATATACAACACGCTTTCACTCAGTGCAAGAAGACAGCCCCCAAATCTACGGTCAGTACTAATATCCTCAAAATACACAGCACTTTCGCACCTCAAGGAAACAAAACATGCAACAAACCCAGGTGCAAAAGGTTGAAAAACACATTACTACTAACTACACATTCACTAATAATTTCAATATACTTAATATATTGTACCAGATAGTATGCACAGTGGAAGACTATTTTTCATGAGTTTGTCTTCGTTTTCGCAATGCTTTGTTCTTTCTTTTTGTTTTTTAGTTTCCACATATTTTAATTTTCAACATATATTTAATTCCATTTTCTGAGTAGGCATACGCGCGCACACAAAGGCACAGGTTTATATATGGGTGCGTTACCCATTCCCCCTCACAAACCCTATATACTAAAGTATCCCTCTTTGAAGATATACCGGATTAAGGTTGGTATTGTTATTATTACTGTTATTGTCACTATTATATAACTCCTTGTTTAAGCATTGTAATATATCTAACTTTCAGTTTTATTTCGACCATTAAATGTTATTAACCTTTAATTTCTCTAACAGGCATAAACTTCCAGTTTTTGTGATAGCTTCTGGTTTAAAAACAATACTTTTCCCTTATATCTGTCATTTTATGTATGTGTGTATGTATCAGAAAAAAGTTACGGTGCTCACCTTCCCGCAGCTTCTGACGGAGATGCTTGAGACTAGGAAGCGAATGCCTTGCTAGTGATTAAATCTATTTGTAATCAGTGTCACGTGGCACTCGTCTGCCATAAAAGAGACTTAGTGCACACGTTTGGGGGGACTTTTCTCTTCTTCTTCCCTTTAACAGCTCAAGCGTTATTTTTTGCATTTTCGTATCAAGATCCTTCCGGGTCTACTATTACTATTATTCCCCCAAATTACCGGACCTTCTTACATAGTTTTTATTTTTCACGAGGTCGCAACAACCGCAACATCGGCAATCTGTTGCAAAAATTAAGGTAAGGTATTCTCTTCTTATTTTCTCTTCTCCGTCGGCTGCCGTTGCTAGGTGAAAGACTTTTCCCCCCCTCTGCTAAGGTCACCCCCTCCCTCTTGTGCCGATGGTTCCCATTAGAAATTGGCACAGTATGTATGTATGTATGTATGTATGTATGTATGTATGTCAGGTCATGTTATATGCTACTGGTACCATGTAAACCAGTACTACCTGCCTCATGGTCGGGTCACCGGCGACTAAACTGGTTCCCCCACCAGACTTGTTTGGTCAGGAGGGCGGCTAGTCTCCCTGAAGGATTAAAAACAAGACCTTCCAAAGAGCGAATGAACTCTTTTTCTGGGTCAACGGCCAACTAGCACCGTGTATATTTGTGTGTGTGTGTATATGTGTATTGGGGTAGAGAGGGATCCCATAAGCCGTGGTGAAGGCAACCTTTCTAAGAGAAGCAAATCTCTGATTTAAAAAACCATAAAGCGGGAGACCATTACCCGCATTAAGCTGGTCTGCAGTTTAATTTGTTGTTGGCTATATTGCTCTTGCTTGTTGCTGGATCTCAACATTTTGAACCGAGAGAGAGACTTAGCTGTCGTACAAAGCTAAGACTCTGTAACATCATCTGTGTATAGACACTCCCTCAGGCATTTGGGCTCATGGATTTTAAATGTCTGAGGGAGTGGCACTCGTCTGACAAGACGTTGCAATCATCATCATCATCATCATATATGTATGTGTATATATATATATATATATATATATATATATATATATATATATATATATATATGTATATACGAGTGTGCACGTATGTGGGAGAAGAAAGGGAGAGACATATGGACGCACAGACGGACAGAGAAACGTTATACATAAAATAGCCTGAAATCCAATAGGTTTACACTGACATTTTAATATGTTTGAACAAACAAAGAAAAAAATTAAGTCAATAAAAAATGAACATAAAGAAGAATATTCTTCGTTTATTTTTTTTTAAACATTATATGCATGTATGTATCAATTAAGGAAATACACTATAATCTACAGTAAGTAGTTGAAAAAGTAAATGTGTGTACGTGCGTAGATTATCCCGACAAGTAGCTTTTCCTTTCATCTCGTCCCGTATCTAGAACCATAATAAATTTATGATTCCAAGCTTTTAGTCAGAAGTTTCCACATTTCGGCCTACGTCGGTTTATCAGTCTCCAGGTGTATGTTTACGTATGTCTATAAACGTGTGTGTGCGTATTCTGCGTATTTAAGTGTACGTGTAGAAGCATATGTGATAGTGCGCGGGTGTACATGCATGTATGTTTACATATGCGAGTGTGTGCGTGAGTGTCCAATTCAATGTTTTATGAAAGACTTTGTTTTGAATAGAGACCACACAAGTTGCTGACCATTCCACGTCAAAAATATTGATTGAACATGGTTCCCCGAATTTCAATTTTTTTCAAGATCTATTGAGCAAGAGATTTGAGATTATATTAAAGTTTATATAATGGATATTTATCAAAATTGGAATAACGATATTAAACATAATATTTAATATAATTACGTCTTGATTTAAATACCTGCAAGTGGATGCAAAAGTGGTGCAAACTGTTCTGTTTGATGAATTAATTTTACTTGTCCGATGACGGGTATTCTAGTTTAATATATAGCCGTAATCACAGCTGCTCTATACATCTAATAAGCGTGTCGAAAGTAACCAGTCCGTAACGGTTTAATTTAGTCATTTTTTTTTAGATGCGTGAACGCACCACTATAGGAGAGTCTGTCCGTCCTCCAGCTAGTCAGCCAGCCAGCCAGATCGTCGCAGTTCAGTTTGAAATAGCCTTCATAGATGCGTACACAAACTATTATCAAGGAGTCTGTCCGTACATCAGACAACAAGCCAGCTCGTCGCGGTTCAGGTTGTAACAGCTTTTTAACATGCGTATACACACCACTTTGAAATGCCTTTTTCATTCATTTATAAACGCGTAGATATACTAGGCGTATCTAAATCATTTCAATTCCGATCAAATTTATAACAGAAAAACGGACACAACACATCGTTATTAAACAAAATGAAATCAGGTTTATGTCGTGATTATTCTCGACCAATGAACAAAGAATCAATAATGATTATAAGTGATTTATACATATTTTAATGGTTGTTGCTTGGCATTTGTATTGAATTGTGAAATTATGATTAAGATCGAGAAAACAGAATTTGGCTGCAGAAATAAACATTTCTCATAAACATTAATGTTTATGATCAAAATTTGTCATAATAAAATAGTTCACGCTGAAAGCCGAAAATGTAATATTTAGTTATTTATGCCTCCGCAGTATGTCAAATAAGATATTTTAATTTTTCATTTGATTTCGCCTTGTGATATATACTGTTGTTAAGAGCGGGAACGGGATTTATTGCCGTATTAAGATTTATGCGGAAAATAACGTTGATGGTTTTATTCTAAATGTAAAACTGAACTCGATTAATCACATAACATTTCTGAAGTTTTTGAGACAGGGATTTGCTGTCCGTATTATTTTGACTCTTCGAACTACTGTTCTCGTCTTGAGGGTCATTTTCACAATGTTTCGGTCGAGATAAACTTCGATCTTACAAAGATGTATCTTGTCGAACTGCACCACGGTTCGACAAAAAGATTCCCATGTTCGACAGAAATACTCCCGAGTTCAACAACATACACCTGAAGAAGGTCGGAGGTTACATCGATCGAAAACGACACTCAAAGCACGAGCAGTAGTCCGAAACATCAAAATAATTCGATTAGTCATGTTATTCATTATGCTGGGAAGATTGCAAATTTCTCATGACTGCGTTTTAACCTTATTGTTTCTTTGCGAATCTTGCTAAAAGCCAATAATTAGAACATTCAACCAAACACATATTTTACAAAAAAAATCTATATAAAAAACTTATTTAATTTTTATATTTTTTATCATTCGTTCGAAAACTAATTAGTAAGTCGTTTAATCACATGCAATCACTGCATCAACATACTCTCTCGAATTCACAATAGTCCTAATGTTAATTTAAGGGGTCATCAGTTGTTTACCATGAAACAATGTTTCAAGGATTTAAAAAGAAAACATTATATTAAATTATGACTCCCCTACAGTGTTTATCAAACACCACCTTCACTTAATCAAAAGAATAAAAAATGTTCCAGATATAGGATCTAGTTACCTGCTCATGATTAATTTGGCTAATTTATATATAAACTGAACTAGCCAGTCGATCTCGACTTATAAGATTCGTACATGACTAAGTTGTCCAAAATCTGCATATATTTGATTGTAGTGGTGAAGGCTTCGCGAAGAACCATCCACATTTTAGAAAATTGTTCATCTCAGTCGTTGTTATTGGTTACCACGGAGTACACAGTAGACCTCAGGCTTTATATCAGTTTTTTTTCTTCTACACGTATGTCTCAATGAGTACTAAGGATCCATCTGTCAATTGTTTTTACGCGCCCCCAGAAACGAACATGGAAATTTCTACATTACAATTTCTACAGTACACGAAGTGCCTAACGTTCCCAAATCGTCACTTATTTGGTATTAGCCAAGCTCATTATTTCCTAGCTTCAGTAATAAAACGATTAATAAATTATGGCGTATATATAACTTCTATAATACAAAGCTGAACGCGTGTGTGTGTCTCTGGTAACGAATAGGCTCCTATATGGTTGACTGTTTTTAAAAAAAAACTGATTACACATAATGATAGATGTATCGAAGATCAGGAATCGGTATGTTTGATCTGGCAGAATAGGGGTTCATAAAAATTGTAGGGTCTACGTTCACGCCTGGCCTCCAAAGTATGTAAATAACAAATGAAAAAAAAACGTTTACAAGGGGTTTTGATATAGATGTACATAAGAATACTTTGATAAGTATGTTTCAACTTAAATGGGGATGGTATAATAAAATTGTGGGGTCTGCGTTCGCGCTTGTACTCCATGGAAATATTGCACAGACTTTAACAAAGACTTTTCATTCTATTTGCGTAAGTATACTTTGATAATTATGTATCAGTTTGAAGAAATATTGTATAATAAAATTTTTGGGTGTTCGTTCGCGCCTGATCTCCATAGAATGTAAATATGTCACAAAGTTTAACAAGGTTTTTTAAAAGGGGTGAGGATCCACAATAACACCTTAATTTTAATCTTAATTCACGTTAGCTTTTATTTATTTTTTAGTTGAATCATATTGTGTGGAATAAATTAACCTCATAAATTCACGTTCTTATTAAAGTGAAAGCCAAAAAGAGTCGGAACTTTAGACAATTCTCAACACAAATTTTGAATAACTCTGTTTTTTTCTTTCTCCAGTTGTACGTGGCACTCTTTCTAAAATAAATCAATAGATAAATCATAAAAAATAAGAACGTTACTTGTTATCATGTCAAAAGAAGGAAAAAAATCCTGCTCACGTGATTACGTGTCTTTTTAAAAACATTTATATATCTATTTAAGCTTTTTTTGTCAGTGTAATAGAAGGAATTAAGTTGATTACAACACTTTCTGCATGTTCTTACATTACAATAGTACAACCCTGAATCCGACGGCGCAATACTACACCGTTCAGTACTGTAAAACTGAAACGAAGCTGTTCTGCTTGAAAAGGGCGCCATTTTCTTCTTATTCATATTATATCGATTCTTTCCTTTAAAAAACTGAAGTAATTACGTGTTTACTTTTTTAATATCTCATTTTGCTGTTTCGGGTTATTTTACTAAAGTAAGTAAAGCTTCATTATTTTTCAAAGCTGTTTTTGTTTCTTTGTTTTTCGATATTTCGTCGATATTATTTAGTAAGAGTGTTTAGCAGAAAAGCCAACAAACGACTACCCGAAAAAATAAATATACAACAAATAAATGTTATCATAGTCAATAAACGTTCAGTTCATGTTTTTTTTTGTTTGGAAATAGTTTTTAATGCTCTTTACTTGAAATAATTTCAGCGAACCGAAATTAAAACGAAATATGAGGCGATAACTACTTAAATGAATATTTTATATAAACTACACCTGCCATAATCGAATATTCCTCAAGCATAAAATAACGGAAAACATTAAAATATGTTTATAAATATGCCTTACGTTGACGGAACTCTCTTAAATTGTTAACACAGAATGCTCAGGTGCCCCTCCCTGAAATTGAAAACGGGGCTCTCCATTTCAAAGTCGCTGCCATTTTGATTTTTTTAAACCAGTTCGTGAATTAAAAAAAAGTGCAACCAATTAACTTTTCTACCATAAAAGTAACTTTTATTGACTATGATAACATTTATTTCTTGTATATTTATATTATTATATATATAAGATTTTCCCTTTGTAAGGAAACATCATTTTGTTGGTCACTCTTGGCTACGAATGGAAACAAAGTTGATATAAAAACAATATATTTTTGCGAAAATTATCTTTACTTTCATCATATTTTGCTTAGGGTAAAATTTTTGAGTATCAAAACCTATATCTTTTACAACCCCCTCCTTTTAATAACCTATCATACTTTCATCAATCACAGTCCATTTTCTGTAGGCTGTTTTTGAACCCAGTCAACGACAGGTACTTCTGCTAGTATATATACATATATGTATGTTATATATATATATATATATATATATATACATACATAAATACAATATACATATATAAAATATACACAATATATTATTACACACACACACACATATATATATACTAGCAAAGTCTTGATCTTACCCTTTGAGATAGACTTTGAAAATAGCGTGCATTTATCCCTACGCCGGAGATCATGATTATGTCAGGTTTGGTTATGATTGGTCGAGTGGTGTGGCTGAGATTGTCCTCTTACGGTAATCTTGAAAAATGGTGTGTAAACGATCATTATGCCAGTTGTTGTTATAATCGGTGTGGGCTGTAGAAAATGAATTATACACACATGCACACACACACAAACGCTACTACTTATATATATATATATATATATATATATATATATATATATATATATATATATATATATATATTTGTTTGTGCAAAATCAAGACTTCAAGAAAAGGTGTTTATGGCAACAAAAAGTGTATTTCATTTTATGTTACAATTGTTTCAATGTCCAGTTCGCCTTCTAGTAATCAATAAACTGAAAACACAAACGGCCTGAATTACCTCCCTTAAACCATTATAAGAAACAAAATCGACCCAGTTTCAAACATAATTAACTAGCACTACTTAACAACTTAATTGGATTATCTCCCTTAAAATCATCCTAAGCAACGACATAAAAACATTTTTCAAGTAGAATAACTATGAATTTTCAGACAGTAAATAGATTAGAACACTTAACCCGAAATGTCCTACAAGGTTTATATATATCTAATACACCCATTTTACTTCATTCTCATATTCAATCAAAGTCTAAAGTTGAAATGGTCTTAATCCATGTACAAATAGAACGATAATATATAAACATTACTTGCCACTAATACGAAACTAAAACTAACCGTAACATCTTTACAAGGTTGTTATGGCCATAATATAAATATAGATACCAAATTTAAAAAAATTCTTTTTACAAAAAATAAATCATTGGGAAATAAAGGAATTTAGGAACCCAATAAATGGGATATATTAAAAAAAAATGTTTTTCTTTTTTTTAAATGGCTTAGGGCTCTCAGTAGAAACTTCACATAACTCTGTTCTTAAATAAGAATACGAAAATTAGGCGATACATTAATATTTAAATGGGCTTTTCCGTAACCACAACCAAGGTAAATGTTTCTCGCATGCTTTTCCCGTTAGGGATCCCCCCCCGCCTTTTTTTCTTTCTATTAAAAAAATGCTACATTGCCAAAAGTGTGCTTATTCATACAGTATGAAGAAATGCTGGTTTCTGAAAATTTTCAAACGATATAATGCTTGAATTTTTGGAACTCGACATTGAAACAATTGTAACATAAAATGAAATACACTTTTCGTTGCCATCAACACCTTGTCTTGAAGTCTTGATTTTGCTCAAACAGTATATTAATACTCAATTATGAAATGTGATAATTTTGTAGCTTAATCCTTAAGTCAACCATTTTTGGTTTAAAACCTATTGGCATATAAAAATTTACTGAATTACACAAACTCAGTATATTACATATAAGTCTATATATATATATATATATATATATATATATATATATACACGGATAAAAAATTAATACGAAAAATATATAAATATTGATATCTTTTCTGTATTTATTTCCTATGTGTTGACGTGTAGGAATACAAAAAGTCTTTCGAAAAAACGAAAATGTTTCTTTCAAAAACACACAGTTTCGACCGATCCTTCGGTTTTTCTCAGTCTGAATGATAGAAACATGAGTGCAGGGCGGGCAGGGATAGCAGAAGGAGTGGCACGGCTATAGCCAATCAGGTTAAGATGCAAATGTGAAAATAATTTAATTTCCCAATGAGAAGTTCGCCTATATTATGTTTTTTAAAACTTTTTAACATATTATTGTAACATAGTGAATGTTTGAACACACGTTAACATGTGGGCATCTGGGACCCAACACGTTGTAGCAAATTACGTCGCAAGAGGGCAGATAATAACTCGATTCCTTTTTTTTATTAACAACGACATTTATTTCCGGGTAGTTTCCCGAATAAAACGTGAGCGTGCTCCTTCTCTCTTGCCTCTGTCGTTTCGAACGTGCATTTCGAACGTGCTTTTCTGTGTGTGCACACGTTCCTTTTTATAGTCTTTATTTTTGGCTACCGTGATGTCATTTAGCACATGGCTCGACATTGGCTGCCGTACTCTGTTGGTCCTTGATATGACCTTAAACTATATCCGATGGTGAGGCCTCAGCTTGCAGGCTCTGGGGAGTGTGGAGCCACCCTTTAATTGCCATTGCTCCCAGGTCCACTCTGACCCTGAGTGGTAGTACCTGTTAGGGTCCCAACTATGGGTTAAATAGAAACTGACTTGCAAAAAACAAATATATTCTATTTTTAAAAATTGCTTCCAAAATCATCGGATTCGGCATTAAATAACCTGAAAAGGATTGATATGCCGTAAAAGAAAAACAACCAACCAACCAGCCGTACTGTTAAACTAAGAAACTTAAATTTTTAGAGTAGTTGCTTGTTGATGCCTAATACCATTAAAATTTCATAATTTTTAAGTAGGGATCTTATTCTGTATTTAGCATTGTGTATAAATCTAAATTAAACTAAATGTAGGTTACATTAATGACTTTTAGGCCTAGCAACTGTGTTCCAGAATGATGGTCTCATTTATTTAGAAGTGCAAATACATAAACATATGCAAATATGTAAACATATGCAAATATATAAACATATGCAAATATATAAACATGCCTAACTTGATAAAAATATCTATACATAGAATTGTTTTTTAACATAGGTATTCAGAGAAGAGAAAAACATTTCACGTGTCATTCAGAAACACTTTTATTTACAAAAAATGATATCTCCCTATTTAAAAAGCATATATTTTGATGAGAAATACAATATTTTAATCTACTAGGGGGGGGCACCCGTCATTGCCCGGTCGTAATATACCCTTAAATTTATTTCAATTCGTACAAATCTCAAATTTATTATTAGAGTCAATCCTCTACTGAATATCATATTGTACCTAATATATAGCATTAATTTCCAAAGTTAGAAAATATAAGTTGGGTGCCATCAGCCAGAATAGAAACCAAAACATTTAGTGCTCCGGCCGCGTTCCTTGCCGTTTGAGCTATCGACATATAGCCAAGACAAGATTTTAAAACTATCCTTGAGTTTACGACTACTATTTCTTTGTTAATTTCAATGTCGTGTGACCAGTAGTTTAAGTGTTTATCGGTTAAATATTTTCACGCAGACACACATACATACATTTACGGAGTGAATCCTGTACAAACAAGTATATTATCATATGCACATTTGTATAGAGATGCAATTATTTTAAGTTATTGAATATATCATATTATGTGGCTGTCAGTTATGAAGGATTAAAACCTGCTCAGTTTTCAGTATGCTGCCTTATTGATGCTTAAGTTAGCTATAACCGTTTTGATTCCATTCATATTAAATGGAAATATGCAACAATTACCGAAAACATGATTACGAACTGTTTGAGTTGTATAACTCAAACAGTTCGTAATCATGGTTTCTGTAATGGTTGCATATTTCCATTTAATATGAATGGAATCAAAACGGTTATAGCTAACTTAAGCATCAATAAGGCAGCATAGCTAAAGAAAGTCTTATTTTTAGTGATTCTGTTTATAATTCTGTGTTGTGGATCGAAAGGTTCACTAATAACGACTCGGACACGGATATGGTTTAGAAAAAGGTATGTATATGTACAGTGTGGGACGATAAAATCGTCGCCCTAAAGAAAACAAATCTTCAGGTTTATTTTTAAACATTTATAGAAAAAATCAATTTAGGTAACTTTATTATGTTGTAGAACTTACATCTATTCAATGTAGCCGCCTTCAACCTCAGTCACTGCCTCAATACGCGTTTGAAACTAGAAGCATGCCTTTTCCACAAGCGCCGGTGGGAGCTCGGCAAATACTCGGCGGATGTCGGCGATCAGGCTGGCTTTAGTGTTGTGGGAGGTTATGTTGGTGATTTTCTCGACGTATGACCAAAGTAGTCCAGCGGTTTCAGGTCGGGAGATGAGGGAGGTCAGTAGGAGAGCAGGTATAAAGTCTTTGCATTCCTTCTGAAGCGAAGCCTTGGTCTCTTTGTACTTGTGGGTCGGCACTGAGTCCTCCTGCCACACACAGGGTCTCCCAGCGACCACCTGATTGCACCAGAGGATCACCACACTCCTCAGTACATCCAGGTACACTTTGGTGTTAACTTTCAAGCCAACTTCGAACATGTGAGCTGGCACAATGTAGCCCTCACTTGAAACCACACCAAAGACCATAATCGTGGCTGGAAACTTTGTTTTCATCACCCTAAGCACGTCCCTGTTATGCGTGGCAATCCAGCTATGCATTTTGAGGGTGCCGACAATGGTCCTGTTGTGATACTTGGATCAGTAGAGAGCATGAGTTGTACAGCAGTTCATCTCCGATCTCGCCCGTCGACCATTGTGTCACTTTCAGAAATAATAGAAGGCTCCTATCGCTCTTGGTATTTGTACACAACTGGCTAACTAATAAATGGTTTGCAACAAAAAAAGAAAACTGGTTTTCTGGGGCGACAATTTTATCGTTCCACCCTGTAGAAAAAGGATACATAGAGAACGAAAGTTGTAATACTTGACGTCAATATAGCGTACTTTTAAATACACATAGTATTTACATCTCTCCCACCACAGAAGGATGTGAGACAAAGTCGGAAAATGAGGTATATGAGTTAGCAAGAGGATTGGCAATCTAATCCTGCAAAAATAAGCCTGAGTAGCCCCGTCGGCATTCCTAAAAAAGAAAATTGCTTCACCCGAACACCGAGAGGCAAGACCTGGGAGGGTGGACCTTCTAGTGCTAACCAGAATATTTCTATCAGTCCGACAGCTAAAGAGTCACCGAAGTGGTTCGGTTTCTATTGGACTGATTGTCCAAGTAGGAACCTCCATTGGCATACTAAGAAATTCACACTCCACGGGGGGGGGGTAACTCTCGGTATATTTATACTGTTCGGGGGAGCTCATATTTCATGTATGGATGAGTTCCCACGACAATGAGTTAAGTTGGAGGGTTGTGTCAAATATATGAACAATTCAAGCGAAAATATTTTCACAGGTATTGGTTTGAATCAAAAGTAGTTTTGTTTTTTTTTTTTAATGAGAAATCTAAAATCCAAGCTTAGAAACACAACCAAATTTATGCAATTTATTTTCCACGCTCGCTTAATTAATCTTGAGAATGTCTGCGATTTCTTTGAATGTCAAACGTCAATCTTTTTTAACTACAACTTTCACTTAGTCACTGACCATCATATTTGGCTGGCCAGTGCGCGGAGTGTCATTCGCTTAAAAATTTATTTTTATGAATCGAGCAAACCATTTCTGTCACACCCGTATTGAAACAGCGTTCTCCCCATATATATATGGTAAATTTTTAGGCAGGTTCATGCAGATTTTCCCTGTTCTTTTAGTAAAAAGCATCAAATGCTGGTAGCGCATTGCTTGATCTTCCATTTTAAAGCCTGGAATACAAACAATGCAGGAACTCCTCTGATACACACCGATCTCAATAAACTCACTACACTAAATACAGGATTTGAAAAATAGACATATAAAACGGTTTTTACTAGATCGGACCGATGACAGTCACAAAATGAGACTTTTGGATAACCCAACAAATTAGCAGAAAACTGATTATCGGAATTTTTAGATTATTCAAACTATTGTTCTTCTATTGGTTGTTATTCTCACAACGTTTCTATCGATGTAACTTCCTATCTTATTCGGTTGCGTCTTGTCAAACTCTGGAATATTTATAGCGAACTCAAGAACCTTTAATGTTTTTTAACGTGATTTTTTATTTAATCCATGGGGTGGCTTGTTCTTATTCAGTTATCCATGGTGAGGTAGAAGTCCTAAGTAATTAGTAATTGTATTCTTAGTATCGCATGCAGTGAAGATTGTACTTTCAAACATCAAAAAAGACTGTCATTTGGAATATCACTACCGCTTCATTATTCATTTCATTGTGAATAGAATTGTGTTGAAGAAAGTGTATTGCTCGAAATTCTGCGCAGATTGTCGACTTTTTCTAAGAGACGCCTAAACAAAATCGGAAGTTACATCAGTCGAAACGTTGTGAGAATAACATCAAAGATGAGAGCAATAATCCGAATAATTCAAATAAAACAACTAAGCAATCCTTATCTAAAAAAATCCTGAAAGACCTGATCAGCTGTTTATCCGACCTTTCTACGTACATTCATCCACATTTTATTTCCTAGCATTATTTCCTTCTTACCTCAACTTTCAGTGTTCGATCTCTACAACAAACATTTTTTTGCGGTGCAATAATAAAAGTAAAGAACCCCTCATTGTTTGGGGGGAGGGAACACTTAACACAGCTTGCATAATTTCTTTTGCTGGTTACATACTGCCTTTTGCGTCAATGAAGTCATGTACAGTTAGTTTTTCAAGAGTTGGTTTCAGATTCGTCCTCGTATCTCTTTAAGGGTTTTGCCCGTCGGTCATGGGTTCAATCGGTTACGAAATGAATCCCCATCATTAAACGTATTGATATGAAAGCAACTTCACTTCAGATGCGTCCAGA
The DNA here is from genome assembly GCF_053919585.1 of Euprymna scolopes. Lineage (NCBI taxonomy): Eukaryota > Metazoa > Mollusca > Cephalopoda > Sepiida > Sepiolidae > Euprymna > Euprymna scolopes. The sequence continues at coordinate 91,171,495 of NC_136491.1, forward strand.
AATCTCTATAGCACTCTTGGTTTGATCGTCACCCTCCATGAAGTAATACGATTTTATTTGATCAGTCACGCTACAATTTTTTAATAGTATTCTCATCGTTAAACACTCTGGTGCTACCAGATAAGGTTGTATTACGATACGTGTAGTCGCTCGAATATCCATGACTGAGTATATTAAAAAAGGTTCGTTTTAATACTTTTTTAAATAGAAAAAAAGGCTTTAATATCGATGTCAAAGCGAGAAAAAAAAGCTCAAGGAATATAGATAATCCAGCTCGGATAGCGAGTCTTTAAAATGAGCAAAACCAATGTTATTGCCAAACATGTGATTTTCAATCTTTGCAGTCTGGAACTTGAATTTTTCCCAGATGTCAGAACATTAAATTAGTTTTTAATTTGACTATGACCGACATATTGACCAAGTTTGGTAACGATTGTCCAAGCTATATTTATGCTAGACTGTAAACAAACAAACAATAACAAACTTGACTGAAAACATAACCTTTTTGGCAAAAGTTAATAAGTTGTGCCCGAGCGTCGCAATAAGAGGAAGTTTTGTCCGCCGTCGGTGTGTCACGCTACTGATTTAAATAAGATTTTCTTTGGTCTGCTGCGCCTTTACATCGTTAGAGGCACAGATCGAATGGACGTGAGTGCAATAAGATACGTCTAAATACTTCTATGGGATGAAAACCTCTCCATCTGTCACGCTTAAGTTTGAAATAGCAATTTCACTGCTAACGGCGTAAGTTGAGCGGGCGTATCTATGATCCCTTTTTTTGTTGTTCGTTACGTTCGCTTTTATTTATTTCCAATTGATTTAAACTTAAGACTAAGCCGCATGTCAAAGAAGAAATTTAATTTATTTTTCTTAAGTATTCTCTTTCAAAAAACATGACATAACAGATGGTGTATAAAAAAACACTCTATTCAGCATAAAACGTAAACAAATAAAAACAAAAGTAGTAAACTAAAGCCGTCCTCATCTTGAAGGATGCTTCTTACGAGCTCTGTCTTTGGGGATTCCAATCTTGGGATGGAAAATTAAAGAAACTGACAGCACCGATCAATATTCCAGCGATGGGAAATTTAGACGAACGATGAAATGGAATGAACAGCTTTCATATTGAAACGCAAGCAAATACACTGGAAAGTGTACACTTCCCGCATCCATATAATAACAGGAGTCTTCGAAAGAGGTTATTGGATACATTCGAATGGAGAAGAACGTATGCCAGAACGAGGCGGAGAGAATAAAAAGGACATATGTCTTCGGAAAGAGATAGGGGAGACGTGATAGTATTTTACAGCTGTAAGGTATCTTGTTTAACTAGAAACTAAAACGGGTAGGCATTTGCCGAAACCTGACCTCAATAAGCCATCTTGTTCGTCTTTCGTGTTTCCGATTATTGATACTGTGTTCAATCTGTGTTATGTGTGCGAGTGCATTTGCTGTGTGCCGTTTTGTATTTCAAGGTTTTCTTTTTTTTCGCTTCAGGCGCCCCAGCAGAGGAACCTGGTGTTCAGAGTATCCGACGGTCTGACCGCAGTAAGTATTTTACGATCCGATTTCTTTCATTCATACCACTATGAATTCTTTTTCTGTTTTCCTTTTTTCTAGAGTAGACTGGAGTTGTCGATATGTAAAGGAAGTGGCGTATGATATTATTGCTTACGTAAAAACGCAGATATCAGGTTGTGTAAACATTGCAATATATACTTGCAAACTAAAGCGAACACAATGTTGTACATATTAAATCGTGAACATATAGGAGAGGTCCTCCAAATGTAATGCCCCCCCCCCAGTTTTTTATCCCGCCTGAATTCATCAGAGGGGGATTGCAAATTTCATTATTATGATGAGTGAACTTATGATAATGCATTTATGATCAGAAAGTTTTATCTCTCTGTTGCAGATATTGACGGTGTGAGACTCCAAGAAAGCAACTTCCGCATTGGACGTACATCAGAAGCAGAGATATGTCATTGAATTTTTGGGAAAAGTGCATTGAGAATGATAGTGACTATGTAGAAAAATAAATTTAGATGAACAGCAACTATATTTAAATGTATAAAATTATACAAATAAATGCACATCGATCTTTATTATAAAGTCGAGAGTATATATAATAGTCCACATACAGCTGTTTCGTTGTATCTATGTGGTGAGGGTTTCAAGCTGATATGCGAAACACGATCGCTTGTAGTCAGCAGCCAACAATCTCTCCTGCATCTCACATACAACTAAAGTAAGAGAAATCATGCTTTTATATTTGTTTACATTATCGCATATCGAAAGAACTCTATTCTAATTACGATAAGTAATGATTTCAGTCACGTTTAATCCATTATTAAAATGCTCAACCAACAAGTGCCTAATTGGGGCTAGAAATGAGTAATGTTTCAAGCTAAGATATAAAATAAAGATGTTATGTAATCGCCGGGCAACGCCGGGTAAAACATTTATTCAGTTATCGGTTTATGTATCTGTCTATCTATCTTCCCATATCATTCTCTATCTATTTAGCGAAGTAAACAATAGATTGAATCGTGGGTAATTATTAGTGAGTGATATGCAGGTGCATAAAGAAACAAAGGGTCATGCTGTGACATGAATCAAACTCTGTGACCGATCAAGTTGTACCGGAAGGTATGCAAACTAGGGGCGGATCTTACATTTCAAGGGTTCCAGTTTAGAAAGAGTTAAACAGCTGAATAAAATAATTAAGTAACAGACTTCAGCACATTATATAGCATAGATACATAGAGAACAGTAAGCAAAAGATAGAGGGGAGGAAGGAAAAACTACTAAGCAAATGAATTTTATTTGTTCATATTTTAAAATGTCTATCATTTCCGCTTTAATAATCTAATTTCAGAAATGAGTGAAAATGTCATTTTGCTATTTTTTTTTTTTTTTTACAAAAATCTGTGGCGTAGTAGATAAAGTACTTGGTGCAATTCAGTTGAATGTAAAGAAGCTTTAACTTCTATCCTCAGTGCGACCGACATTCAAAATACAATTGCGAATAAATTCTACTTTTACACAATCGTGATTAACAGAACGAGAGCATGCCACTCTTGCGAATTAAATACAGCATTCTATTCGAAATTGCGTGCAAAAAAAAAAAAAATCCCCGAGTTTGACGGAAACAAATTCCCCTAGTTCGAAAGAAAACCATCCCCGAGTTTGAAAGAAAACCATCCCCGAGTTCGACAGGAAACCATCCCAGAGTTCGACAGAAAACCATCCCCGAGTTCGACTCTGCAAGATACGCCCAAAGGAAGTCGAAGATTAAATCTATCGAAATGTGCAAATTACACGCAAGATAAGAATAGTGATCTAAAAAATCCAAATATGAAAATTACATCAGTATGAGAGAAAGAGTTAGTTTATTTCTAATCGTTTGAGGCGCCCCTTACCAACAAAACCAACGGAGCTGCTCAATCATTTTTGTAGGCCAGAGTTCTCTTCCTAGAGGGTGCTCGCTATTCAAATCCCACTATTCGATCCTTGTGTCACATTATACTCCGTAGTAAGGGAATAAATATAATAAGAGATCAGAGGGTCAGAAAAAAAGCTATAGCAGATATGACAAAAGAGAAAAATAAAAACGATGAGCTCATGTTATTTCCAAATTTTCAAGCCACATAGGTGAAGAGAATAAGAACAGCTGAAAAGATCATTGCAAAAGTTTTTAACTAAACAAGTTGAAGAGTTACGAAGACGAGAGTAATACCATTGAAACGAGCGACATTTTGTGCTCCAGAATTTGTTTTTTCTACATAGCCACCACCATGCTCAATGAACTTTTGCCAGCGATGAAAGATGGTTGTGCACGGGCATTCGGAGCCCGCTTTGTCATACGAGAGTCGTTCCAAAAGTAAACCCTACTGTTTTTTTTTTCTCTCAAAAAGTTGAAGAACTACGAATGCGACAATAGTACCATTAAGACGCGCGACCTTATGTGCTTCAGAGTTTATTTTTCTACACAGTCACCAGTTTACTTAATGCGCTTTTGTAAAGAATTCAATCACGCACATCTGCTCCTGACGTCCGTCCCTAACAGGCGATTTTTCTCTCTCGGAGTCCTACACCGTTAATATCTGTAACAGATAGATTAAAGTTTCTGGCCATGACTACACGAGTTCAGTCATTATAACAATATTGTAATCCCGTCTAAGCCATTCGGACGGAATTTTGAAAAATAGGAGGCATTACTCTTTGAACGCTTTTCGTAGAAAATAAGATAGAGAAAAGGGATAAGAAATTAAAAAGTAACAAGTAAATTCGAATAAGATTGGATTAATTACTCTTATTTGTCCCCCGACAAAAGGAGGGTGGTCATGTACATTCACCCTTGTTTCTGTGTATGTCTATTTAGCAGTTTTGCATGGTGCTGAACTCAAATTTAAATATGTTAAGGCCTTTAGGAATTTTGGGGCTAAATGAGGGGGAGGGTTAATGATGGACTTAGTCATTTATATTTATATATATATATATATATATATATATATAAAGGAGATTAGAACAATAGTCTAAAGAGCAGGGTGTATTTTAATGTAATAGTGAAATTACTAAATTAATTAAAATACAAGGAAAGAAAAAGTGCTCGTTGTAATTTAGATATATAATAAGCTCGATAGGTAAATATCCTAGAGCTATTTTAATATTCAGTAATGTGATTGATAATTTAAAATTCAAATTAGAATTAAATTAAAAATCACATTACTGAATATATATATATATATATATATATATATATATATATATATATATATATATATATATATATTGCATGATGCAAAACTCTTATTTACATATGTTAAGGCCTAAAACTGCACTGTTTTTTTTTTTTTTCATTAGCACCAGAATTTGACGTCCCCTGGGGATATTTGGGCAAAATGGGGGGGGGCAATGCTGAAATCAAAGGAAGTAATGAGTCATTTTTTATGCCTCATTCACTGTGTACTCATGTGGGACCATGCATGCTTCACTTGTTTTAAAATTATTCTGTATGAAGCAATTATATTTACAAAACTCGCCTATTTGAATATGAGTACTGTACAGAATAGTAAACCCTTCAAAACTTATTAAAATAACTAACTTTGCCTTCTCTCTGAGCAGATATTGGCTTATTACCATCTATACATCTACGCCCTCCCTTTACACCTAGCGTCTCCAATCTCCTGTCTATCATCTAATAAACAATCGCCTTAACCTTTGCATCTGAGTGCCCTTTCACCTTGGTAAAACGGTTACTCATAAGAATAAAAATACTGTCCCAACATGCGTTTGCTTATTATTTCAGGTACAATCGTTTGCCACCATGGACCCTGTGCATGTGACCCTGTATAGAGATATGTGCTACGTTTCGCGAATAACAATAGACAGACAATAAATATTTATTTCAAGGCGGTGCAAATTCCGTTAATTACAGAACATGGAAGTGCTCTAATTCTTTGGCGTAATTCCAAAGTGACACTCAGGTCTGCGATGTCTTCATTTAACATCTGTAAACATCGGCCATCTTGTAGCGTTGTTTGAACAGACGCGTGTCTATTCAATCAGTCGGTGACTTGTGTCTTCATTCACACAAAGCCGCTAACAAACTATCTTAATGGATTTCAACAACAACAAAAAAAAGTCACGTGCTTTTAATAATGCAACTTCGATCGAAAACTGTCTGTGTATTTATTAAGTCAGTTCATTGTATTTATAAACAGGAAGTGCTGTGTATTTGTTAACGAAAATAGAACTAGCGAATCGGTTTCGAATTCCGACTAATGATGCATAGATTTCTCCCACAGAAGGGATGTTGCGAGCCAGTCTTTGTTTTATTCTTATTTCCACGGCAAATGCTCGTCTGATCTCCAATCTTTGGCCCTCCCCTCGCCAATCTTTTTCGAAAAACAACCGTCTAGTTTAAACCACTGTCAATAACTTTCCGCACTCTTTAACTGTGCCTAAATCAAAACGTAGATTCCACGAACAAAGCTTCTTTCTTAGAACTGCACATCCGTGGAACTCTTTTCCGTTTGCCTGTTTCCCAGCTGACTACAACTTGGTTGTCTTCAAGTCCAACCTAAACAAATTATTGATGAACTGCCCTCGTACATAATCCAATCTTCCAAATTTCCATTAATAACGACTACTACGATATTATCCCATTGATTACTGTACACTCAATAACTTTTATCCTCGAGTGACCTCAGGGCCTTGATAAGTGGTGACTCTTATGAAATTTTTAAAGCGCAATATGATTAAACATTAAACAACTAGAAACTCATGTAAAACGTAATGGTATAAGAACACTTATTTGAAAACAGATTTGTCAGGATTACATTCGAGTGTAAAGATGCTTCAAATTTACTTCGATTTCAGTTTATATTTTTAATTTAATTGGAAGAGAAAATAGTAATAGAGGTTTTATCATATTAAGGGAGGATTGAAATTGATAGAGTGAATAAAATTTAATTGCATTATGAAAACGTTTTATGTCAAGGGCTTGTTGGCATTAGATTTAAAGATGGCCATGCTGTAGCTTGCAGAGAAGGTATTATGCTGATAAGATGTTCTACTGATGAGAAATAATTGGAAAGGATATCTGTTCACGGAAATACTGACTGACGCTAAGTTCACACACACACACACACACACATATATATATATATATATATATATATATATATATACATGAATAAATGTTTATAATTATAAACTTTTCAAAACATTTAAACAAGATAAACAGGAATCTCTCAAGAGCTATAACCAGATATATATTTATATACATATATATATATGTATGTACAAATATACATACATATATATATATATACATATATATATATATATATATATGAGAGAGAGAGAGAGAGAAAATACATTAGCTATCTTTTATACTTGTGTACTCATTGTTAACTGGCCCAAGCTCCATTTTCTTTTTGTATTTTTTGATTATGCTAAGTCTGACAAGGCCGTAAACGAGTGCAACGTTTTTGGTAACAGTTTACTTGGAAATCTGTCAACACAAAATAACAATGCCGTGAATGAAACCATATTAGTAACTTCTTAATCACTGTGGTCACATTTGGTCCCTCCAGTCTTAATCGGCTTGTTCAACTGCACATATCTCCATTGGAATAAATGTTTCCATTACCTACCAACCACAGCAATAATGATAATAATAATAATAATAATAATAATAATAGTAATAATAATAATAATAATAATTCCAATAATTGTAGGAGAACTAGGAACTCTCCCAAAGTACATGGATAAAAGAGTGGGAGAAATCGAAATCAAAGGAAGGAATGAGACAGTACGACAGTCGGTAATGGTGAAGGCAGCTGAAAACGTAAGGGAAACACTTGACTGTGAAAACTAATATATGCTACAAACGTCAACTGGCCATATCGAAACTAAAACAGAAATATATCAGAAGCCACAGAAAAACAAGAAAACTGAAACTGCAAAGTTGTAAACAAATTACCCACACTCACCCCCACCCTCTAAAAATGTAGTGATAGCATCGATTGACGCCCCACTAAATAGTCATTAAGGGTCAAGGGCGGTAGAAAGACCGAGGAGAAAAGGATACATCATGGGGGCTAAGTGGCAAGACAGATAAGAAATTGTTTTGATTGACTATGTAGATAAATAATATTTCTGTTAGCAGGTGGGGCATCATCCCCACCAACAAATATCGCAGCTGTTTCGTTGTTTATTAGATTATTAAATCTTCTTATATCTGAACCAGCGGTGAAATGCATCGAAACTCCCTTTAGCTGTACAGTTTCCATTATAGCAGGTGCTTCCTCTTCTAATTTAATGACCTTCATACTTTATAAGCTTGGGTATAAGGATTATTCTCCAAACCTGTAGCTATGGTTTCAAAGTTACTTTGAATACATTTATTATTTTCAAGTAAATTGCACCGGAGTTGGGTTGCTTCAGATGAGTCTAAGATGTAAATCTGTCCATATTTTATCTCTTCTTGATTATTTGGGTGCAAGGTATTGGAATAAGTATGGGTTTGGCCTTGTAATCGAAAACAATAGGGACCTCTTCCAGGAGGGCGGACTATATTTGCTCCAAATGATGCAAATGAAAATGATGAGTTGTAATTGCGTATAATACTTTTGAAATTAAATGCTTCTTGGTCGTTGCCATTGAGTAACCTCCAGAGTTAAGGAGAGGATAATCTTTTAAGAGAGGAAGAGAAACTTTTCCCTATTTGTAACCGTTCAATGCTTCTCCTAGAAATCTAATTCCTCTACAAAACGAGCAAATGATATTCATGTCACCTATAAAATAATACGGGGATATTTATTCTTACTATTTTATCCATATTTTTTTCTTCCTTCTTCGTTATCTGGTTCTTTCATTTCCCAGATCAAGTTGTCTACTTTCTTCAGTCAGGTTATTTCTTCTTTCCTCTCCTCTGGCTCTTTCATTTTCCAAATAAAGGTGAATATCTTGGTCATCATGTTATTTATTTGTTGTCTCATTGTGTTTTAGCCGTTGAAATCTGCCGCTTTCATCTTTGTTGTTCTGTTCCTGCTCTTATTTTATCTTCCATTGTAGTGATAGTGATTTGGTATATTCTCCGGGAAAATTAAAGTCAAGTTAAGATAATTTTGTGCTGAGATGTGGACTGTATATGTTAATTAATGACTGAAAATAAATTCAGGGCAAAATATTTTACTTTATTCGTTTATATCGTCTAAGATGTTTATTTCTGTATTTTGTTTAAAATAACAAAAATGAAATATAAACTGAGAAAAAGATAACATCGTTTTAATTAATAATTTTAATTTTGTTTTATTTTTAAAAAATAACTGGCGTAAGAAATGGAAGTTGTGGACATCAATAAAACAAACTTTTATTTTAATTTCTCCTTTAATTCTGTATACATTTTAAAAAAATTTATTTGGTTTCATATGCTAGACCTTTACTTATTATATTCAATATTCTAATCAGATCTTTTAAAGACTCTAAGCATCCCTTTAAAGGCAATGTTTGTATCTCTATTACACTTCGTTCACATAGTATATTTGCTAGGTAGTTTTGCAATTTTTTTTATGAGTTAAGTTGCTCCTGGAATAATTACTGTAATAATGGGGATCTTCCTAAGATTCCAGTTTCTTTTCATGCCGTACATAAGATGTTGGTATTTTGTTATCATTTCTCTTTCAACTTTATTTAAACTAAGATTGTTTCCTTTTGGATTGTCCCATATAACTATGCCAGGTTCAATAGCTCAATTTTCTATGTTTATAGCTATAAACATTGCTTTGTCATAAGGGATGGTATATGACTTATTTCTAAATGATTTGGAAATGATAAAAAAATCCCTATTTCACTTTGAATAAAAACAACTTAATCAAACATATAAAATGTAGAAGATAATATTATACATAATAATTTCCTGATGTAGAAAGAAAACATTTTTACATAAATTAAAACCATACCATATCTAATAATTAATAGAGTTCAGATATCTATGGAAAATAAATAAATGTTTAATTAATGAAACAAAATCCAACGTAAATATTTCAATTGAGAAGAAATATTTCTTTGAATCTTAATTAATGAAACAAAGTATTTTATTTTTATCAAAAACTAAAGTTGTTAAGAGAGGTCATTATTGTGTAAGTTTAAAAACAAAAGAGAATTTGAAAGCACATATTTTTATAATTTAACCTTGTGAAAAAATAGATATCGAGATAAATGGTTTTTGTTTTCTGTTTTGCAAATTAGAAAAAAGTACTATAATAATTATTAAAATAGTTTCCTTGTTCTAATGTGTAATTTTTGTTTTGAAATTATTTTTTTTATAATTTTAGAGATACAATAAATTTTTTAATGTGATATTTTTTAATGTGATATTTTTTAATGTGATATTTTTTAATGTGATATTTTTTAATGTGATATTTTTAATGAGATATTTTCGAAGATTTCGGATTTCTATCATGATTTGCATCTCCCTTGGAAGCATTTTCTCTTTTTCCAAATAGACGTTCTTGGGGAGACTCTAAAAATTAATATAATACAAATATTTGAAAAAATGAAATGTATCTACTGTCAGTTTTTCTTGTAAATTTAGCATAGAGTTTGGAGTTACTTACTGGTCATTGATTTTCGTTAGTTAAATACTTAAATATTTTCTTTAAAATGAAGGCTCAAAATTACATTTTTTAAGTAGAGTATGAAAAGACTGTCTGTGTAAGAAATTTAATTTTAATTTTAAATAGACATTTCTAAAATTGCTGAAAATGCTACCATTTTTTGTAACTAAAAAGATAGAAATGAACATTAATTCATTGCAAATTCAGTTCATATAGAAGTCAATTTAGCTAAAAATGAAACTATTTTTGGTGCACATGAACTTTCCGCGTCTTTCTTACAATTTTTCTCCTTCTCGTCTTTATTTAACTATTTCTAAGGATTTATATCGAGTGGACACTGAGCTACCTGATTATTGAAAACAAATCAATATTTAAAGATCTGGAAAGGGACTTCAATTTCAATTTCACATACAACGTTCTAGTGAATTCATCCCCCTATTTCTTGAACTAATTTATGATAGCGTCGTTTTGAGGTTGGGTCCTTCAGCACCCCCTATTATTATTATTATTATTATTATTATTATTATTATTATTATTATTATTATTATTATTATCATCAATAATAATAATAATAATAATAATAATAATAATAATAATAATTTGCGATTCTTTTACTTTGGGAAAAGTCCTGTCTGCCCCACCCCTGGTCATTATTGTTTTTATGTACTACTTTTAGCTCCAACCCCTCACCGCCATTATTATTATTATTATTATTATTATTATTATTATTATTATTATTATTATTATTATTATTATTATTCGATTTTTTTTACTTTAGGAAATATTCAGTATGTCCCCCGTCCCAGCCATCAATATTTTTTCAAATTTTTTAGGGATTATCTAAACGAAATATAATTTTTGTTGTAAATATTACCTCCCACACACACACTCTTCCCAAGAAACAGGTAACAATTTTATTTTAATTAAGAATTTATGCTAAAAATGTTTTGGTTTTCAAATATTGTTGTGTTATTTATATACTTCAATGCTCATACAATACAAAGAAAGAAAATGTTATTTTTTATTAAACAAAAAATAAAATGAATAAAAAATACGAAACAACAAACAACGAATTCGAAACGAACCGTGCTGAAATATTATTAAAAAAAAATCATTCCTAATATGATGAGAAAATTGTGTTAGGCTCCTCTTAACATGACTTTCTTATTAAATTATAAAATAAAATAACCAATTTGAAACCGTAAAAAAACTGACATTTTTTTTTTTTTGCTTCTAAAAATTATTGATCATAAAGGTAGGTCATTCGTGTCTCATTAATGTATGCGATGATGATGGCTTTAATGTGATTAGGGTCAATAGCGACACGTAATTTTTATTAAACTCAAATGCTTATTAGTCATTTGAAATATTCCACTTTCCTTTTAAGAGATGTGACGATGATAACAGTCCAAGCGAACTAATTTAGGATAGCGTCGTTTTGAGGTTTTCAAATATTTTTGTGTTATTTATACACTTCAATGCTCAAAAATCTCGTTTGGAATCTGGATAATCTCTCAAAAAGTCGTAAATAAATAATAAGAAAAATAATGACCGGGGACAGATTTAACTTTTCCCAAAGTTTAAAAAAAATCACAAATACTACTACTACTACTAATAATAATAATAATAATAATAATGATAATAATAATAATGAAGGAATCGATAATAATAATACTACTAATACTACTACTACTACTAATAATAATAATAATGGAGTGATCAATAGTACTAGTACTACTACTAATAATAATAATAATAATGATGGAGGGATCAATACTACTACTACTAATAATAATAATAATAATAATAATAATAATAATAATAATAATGGAGTGATCAATAGTACTAGTACTACTACTACTACTAATAATAATATAATAATAATAATAATAATGGAGTGATCAATAGTACTAGTACTACTACTACTACTAATAATAATAATAATAATGCAGGGATCGATACTACTACTACTACTAATAATAATAATAATAATAATGGAGTGATCAATACTACTACTACTACTAATAATAATAATAATAATAATAATAATAATAATAATAATAATAATAATAATGGAGGGATCGAGAAATAGTTGAAAAATGACGAAAAAGTACCAAACAAAAATTGTAAGGGGACGCAGAAAGTTAATGTGAACCGTTTTCAAATTATGAACTGATGAATGAAAAAGTATCAGAGATTAAATCATACATTCTTAAGAATAAACAAATCCTGGTCAATGTGCACTGCTTGTCCAACCTGCAAAGGGTGTTTATTTCGAAAGCCGTTTTTAACATAGGGAGATTGGGGTGTTTATTCTGAAAGGCATTCTCAACCTTTCCATGTTAAGAACGGCTTTTGGAATAAATACCCTTTGTTGGTTGGATTACCGGTGCACATTGACACAAATCTTGAAAAATAGGTCATAATTGAAAATTAATAGCTAAGAATTTTAGAATGTCGATTAAACACCGATTCTTGTTTAAAATAAGAAGGAAAAAATGTTAAAAACTTACTCGGGGTCAGATATTTAGTTTGTGTTTATGGTAAAAAAAGCTGATAAGTCAGCTAAGTTCATTCGTTCAGGATAGAATGTATTAACCAGGAATCTTAGTGGTTAGATCCGGAAACTTGGGGGTTTATATAGAAGTATAAGCAAAGAAATAATTAATTAAATTTTTCAACGAAACTAATTTAATTTTTTCGATAGACAAATAAAGGTTGTTGTTTTATTAATTAAAAAACAAAAAAAAACGACGAATTTAAAGCGAACCATGCTGGAATAATAACATTATTATTTAGAAACCATTTCTAACATGGGGAGAAAAGGATGTTAGTCTCATTAACATGATATTTTCTTTTAAATAATAAAATAAGATAGATAATTGAAACCATAAAAAGACTAAGGTAATTTGTTTCCCATTAATTATTATGGTATCAGCGACACCATTTTTGTTTTATTAAAACTCAAATATTTATTAGCCATTTGAAATATCCCAATTTCCGTTTTAACGTTGGTCACGATGATAACGGTCGAAGCGACAAGCGTAATGCCGCATATTCATGTCGTCTGAGGTGCGTTTGATGGCTTAAAACTACCGTTGTTGGCCGCGATCGTCGTTTTCTAATTATTTCAAAAAGCATATGCGAAACAGATTTGATGCTTTACAAGCACAAGAGTAGGAACCAACTGCTAATACCACTTATGAAAACTTCGTTAGATCACACCATGAAGCAGCAAAGAAGTGTATACCTCCGAAGCCCCAGGTAAAGCGAAAAGTACCGTGGGAAAATGACAAAATAATCTTAAAACGAGAAAAGTTTAAAAAACATAATCAAAAAGCAACATAAATACCCCACTCGACAGAATACAAAATTAAGGAAGCAGGCGCTTCAAGAGCTTAGTATGATGTACCTATCAGAACAACAGAAGTATGTTCAAGAACAAATAGATCAAATCCAGAATGCAGCAGATAACAAACAATCCTATCTGGCTTGGCAAGTAGTAAATAAAATATCTGGGCGCAAACGACCTGCCAAAGCTAAGTTAAAGGCAAACACTCCGGAAAATGCATGTTCGAAATGGAAATCACATTTTGAAAAGCTACTTGGAAACAAACCAGAAGTGACAGACCAACCAATTCAGCCGATTGTTGTACAGGAACTCGATATTGAGAAGGGTGATTTTACAATGGATGAACTTCGAAATGTACTAAAGAAGACCAAAAATCGCAAAGCTGCAGGCTTAGATAACATACCTCCTGAAGTATGGAAGACAGGTGGTTTCAATTACATACTTCTTAATTCATGCAATTCTGTATATAATCAAAAAAATTATTAATATATGGAGGGAAGGATGCATACTTCCCTTCCCCAAGAAGGGTGACCTAAGCATACCAAGCAACTACAAAGGAATAATACTCACTCCAATTGCAGCAAAAATCTACAATGCCATGCTTCTCAACCGTATCCAAACAAAGATCGAAGAAGTGCTCAGGAAGAACAAAAATGGATTTAGAAAGAATCGCTCTACTACTAGTAAAATACTTACTGTTACGAGACTGATTGAAGGAGTCAAAGCAAAAAACATTGAGGCAGTCATGATCTTTGTAGATTTCTCCAAAGCATTCGACTCCGTACATAGAGGAAAAATGGCCAGCATATTAAAAGCATATGGCATTCCAACTGAAGTCATGAATGCTATCATGATGCTATATGAGCACACTCGAGCAATGGTCAGGTCACCAGATGGGGACACTGAATTTTTCGACATCCGCACTGGGGTTCTACAAGGAGATACTCTTGCCCCTTTTCTTTTCATTGTCTGTCTTGACTTCGTACTTCGCACCTTTGTTGATATACACAACATGCTAGGCTTCACCCTAAATGCATCCAGAAACAGACGTCATCAATCAGCACACATAACTGATGCAGATTACGCAGACGATATTGCTTTGTTCGCGAACAACACTGCTGATACGCAAACACTGTTACGTAAGCTAGAAAAGTCTGCAAATGACATTGGTCCCCACATAAATACGGATAAGACAAAGTTTATGATTTTCAATGTGAAGGGAGAGATCAGAGCTTTGGTTGGATCAACACTGAAAGAAGTCGATAAGTTTACGTATCTGGGCAGCAACATAGTATGGCAATATATCAAAGCATTTTTCAGGAACAGCAGGAATAGGATTCTCGATGATGAGCAACAATGAATTCACGAATGTCTCGTGGGAAAAAGGTAGATGAGGAGTCATAGTCGTCAATGCCTCTACCAGGGAGAACACCACTTGAAGGAAGGAAGGAAGGAAAGTAACATGACAATGACCAAACTGATGCCTGAGAGATAGACATAATTAAAAATGTGTTTATTTATATTACGTTAGACATGCATATTCGTAATGCCGTCGTTCGATCATCACCTGAAAATTTCCATTTCTTTAATTTTCACACTTTTACGCCAGTTTTCCCAGCTAAAACCCAAATGTAAAGTTTCGTGTGGGTTCGAACACCCTATATATTAAGTTTGATGATGTCTGTAGACCAAAATACCGACAGAGGAGTTTGGTAGGCAACATTTTGTAAACAAATATATCTAAATACACGAATATATATAGAAAGATGTTTGTGCTTATTATAACATATTTACACAAATATTACACAAGTATAAATCATGTAGAATATCTGCATGAATATAATTACACGTAATAGTTAAATACAGGTGATTATCCCATAAGAAAATCGGAAAAAACTAATAGGGAATTAATAAAAATGAATGTTCAAAAGAATATGTAAATTAGCTAGATCTTTTCAGATGAATGCAATTCCACAATCCTTATATAACAAAGTTGTATTTTTTTATAATATCAAAAAGGGTTTTTTTAATATGAATATCAATACACAAAAAATAAGAAATTTATAGGAGTATAGATAGACATGTCTACACATGCATATATGTATACCTAATATTATATAATATAGATATACATACTCCTTATTTGTATTACTTTATATGCATATATAGAAATATACATATATAGAAATACTGATGTTGGGCGCATAGAAATTCATGCGATAAGTACACACACACTCCGAAAATAAAAACGCTGAAACCAAACTATTTTTATTTTGCGGCCTGCGTTTCTTTTAGAAGAAATGTTTAAATAATTGCGGTTGATTGATAAAGCCATTTTCCCTCATCATTGTTTATTTATTTTCCTGGAACTTTTTCGTCGTCTACCTTTCAGCCTTTCCGATGTGTTTGTTGTCTTCTTGAGCCTTGTTGATAAATAACGCAAACATCCGAGAATTGCTGGAGGGAACCCAACAGATACGTGGAGAAAATATCGCAAAAATACCCATAATGATCGCAATAAAAATAGTCGAAACGAATCATACAATGGATTCTATATATATCGGAGTCTCTACTCGTAGGTAGTAAGGAACGTGTTTTATTATAGTTTTACACACACACATATACATAACTAATGCTATTACTATTACAATTAATAATATTCATTATTATTTTTATTATAACATTTATTAGTACTGCTATCATTACTCTTACTATTTTCTTTCTTGGAAATAGCAAGTCCGTTTATGTGATTTTAAATCTGAGAATAATAGATTAAGTTGCAGTTGTGTTTATTAAAACAACCACCAGTCAATCTATTCTAATCTAATTGCTAACCTTGTGTAATTCTACTATCTAATTTTTTTTTAATCTGATAACAACAAGAGGTTAACTGGTAGTCGTGTTGACTAGATACTAAAGCCTTGAGTCGCTCCACTATCTAAATGAAGTTAGTGGTTGGGTGAGATCTTGATCTGGGGATCAAGTTGAGAAATTTGAATAGTAAAAGCACGATTAATATATCGTAGTAAGAACTTTGGGCCTGATTCAAGTCTTCAAATGTTCGACTATACGATACAGATCAAAGATGATTTTTAATCTGTGAACAAGAATAGGTTAACTGTCGTGTTAATAAGCTCATCAATCTTGAGTCATTCCACCATATAAATGGAAATAGTGGTGATCAGATGAAATCTTGATCTCGGTATTTAGTTCAAAAGCACAATTAATATGTGGAAACAAGAATTTGAGTTTGTTCAAATCCTAGATAACTCTGGCTCAAGGCAACACATGTTCGGTTATGCAATGCAAATTAGACACATCTATTCTAGGTGAATACTATGAGACTGAGTTGACTTAAGTGCAGACGTTTTCTTTTATTTTATTATACAGCAGATGGCAGGATCAGGTGTATATCATGAATATGTCTTTTTGTTTCGACTTTCACTCAATCACGATTTGTATATCAATTAATGTCACTTTAGTTTTTACTCAGTCTGGTTTTCTCGTTGTTTATTTCTCGCACTTCGTCTGAGCGTTTATTTTAGATTGAAGAGAATAAAAGCTTCTTCTTTTTTACTTGAAGCGGACACCAACGAAAAGTCGATATACGATTTTGAATTTTTCGTTGTAGGTGTTTCAGAGTGCATAACACACCGCGACGGAAAACAAACCAAACTTTTCATAGCATAACCAGAGAGTTCAATTCTAACTAACTCCAAGCAAATATTACTTGGTCTTTTTTTAAACTATTATTCCTAAACAATAAATATTATCACTGAGACGTAAAGAGCTACAATGATTAGAAAATGAGTGAGGAATTGTGCGAAAAGATGTTTTTTTACATTACATTGAAATTTTTACATCTTAGTACAGTTAGGGAAAAGTGGAAGTAGGGGATAAATTATAAATGCAAACTGCGCGATAGACAGAACCTTAATAATTCTTCTTATCTATGACAGGGGTAGGGTTTTGTTTCTAGTCGGATTGGTCAGAAACTTGCGTTGAGAAGGTACAGTAAGTTCGTCAGTACACATTTTGTAGAAGTAGTTGTAAAATAAACACGAGGGCGCATCATTGTGGCGATGAGACAGGGGCTTGAGCTTAATCTATGTGGAAACTATTAGGTAAGAGACTCTTTTTTATTTTGCACGTTCTCCAAGAGGGTGGGGGCGAGTAGTTGGTACTCTAGCCTAGATGTGGCAATTACACTCATTGTATGGCCGGATAATGGTTCTGTAATAATAATAATTTTTTTCTCTCCTTTTTTTTTCTCTGTCCTCTTTCTCTTCCCTGATCTTTCTTATTTATATTTATGTCTCGGCAGTAGAGAGAAAAGCATATCTTATTATTTTTTTTTTTTTTTTAATATTATTGGAATTTTTTTTATTTTTTTCCTTGTACACATTTTTGTGAATTATTCCATGGATTTCTGCCTTTGGATTATTATGGACCATCTTCCAATTACGGGATTTCCTTAGATTTTACTTGTACAAATGGAAATTCTTTTAACTTTCTTGAAGTTTTACATTTGGATTTTACTGTCACTGGATTTTTTATCTTCCACCATGTAATCACCTTTTTCTTAACCATATTCCCTCTGCTTAACTTTCTTTTTTGTTTTCAAGTAAGATCTTTGACTTACTTGTTGTTTCATCAAATACTTCTACATACAAAATCCGATCCCGCATTTTGCTAATTCCTACCCTCTGATGAGAAGGAAAGTATTTCTTCGAAACTCCTCGGATTAAGGACTATCCACTTATCTAGTGTTTCCTTTTCAGATTAAATATGTTTTTAACTCATATCAAAGGGTTTTTTAACATATTTTATTAACTGTTTGCTCATATATATATATATATATGTATATATATATATATATATATCGAACCTGACAACAGAAGCCATGTCTGACTTCATGAGCAATGACCTAATCGATTCGGCCACCGTTAACCGCGAGAAATACTGTTGAAATTTAAACATTTTATTTTGAAATGTTTTTACCGTCTGTCAGTGATCTAATCATTATATGATGATTTGCGCATATGAGCTAAATGGACCGACTTTTCAACTGAAAGTGCTCAACGATAAGAAACGAGTTGCTTAAAGGACATAATTATTTACTATAATAATTACTAAATATCTACAGAGACTAGTGTTTCATCCTTTCGGGAATCATCAGTGCAGGGTGTCAGGATTAACACCGGTTGATAGATTCGAACCCAGCAACAGAAGCCATGTCTGACTTCATTATATATATATATATATATATATATATATATATATAAGGTGTAGCAACTTGAGTGAAAGTTTTCCGGCCCTTTCCGAGCTACTTGCTCCGATTCTTGGGTGCCTTAAGCCTCTCAGGTAACGCAGGAAGACGGATGCGCATTAAGTGGTAACATAATACAGGGATGGACATCACAGGTTCTTATCCAGACGTTATATTTTACGCCGTGAATATTTAAACACAAAACAAGGGGCATAACTCTAGGTACGATAAATTAAACTTCAATAAGTTCCACTAATATTAGGATGGTGTAAAAAATAATGTATATATAGTGGAACGTCAAACAAAAACGACATTATTTTTGCACCAACCTAATATTAAATAATTCTGGATATACAACTTTTTAATATGTGCGAATACGTAACAATAGTCGAAATCTCTATCTAATAATCAGGACTGAATTGCCGCCATCTGGTCAAATCTACTTACGTTTTATTTAGTATGCATATTATTTTTTTTATGATTTCAAAGTCGAACCAACCTAGAAATGCGCAAATAAAGAATACTGTCTAGGTTGTGCGCATTGCAATGAACAATAGCTGTGTGTTCTTTCTATTGATGTAGACATTGACGCAAAAAAAGGAAACAAAATAAAATAGTGAGCAAATGGGATTTGTATCACAAGTGACTGAATAAACATTCTTTTCCGGTAAACGAAAATATCTATAAGTCTTTCTTTTACAAATTTAATTATTCTCTCATCCATTTGCATAATTAATCTTTTAATATTCATTAATATTTTCCACTGGATTGTTTTTCTGTTTGAAACATTTCAAATCAAGGTAGCTGCTATTTTTTCGCCGTACTTTCGTAATTATGCATCAATTATCCATTTATTTTTTTATTCTTAATTTTATTAAATTATCTTTTATGCTTTCTAACTCCATTTAATTGTGCATTGTGCATTCTTCTTGCTTTTCATTTTTTTATTAACATTTTCAAGCTTCGGTCTTTGTTGTAGTTGAGGGAGGCAGCAAGGTCTGCGTAAAGAGAAGCTCTGGTCACTCTAAAGTGATGGTATGCATGTAGTACAGGCAGGGAAGATCCGTGGAACAGTCTGTTAATGAATTAAAGCTTTAAAGAAATGTATTAGGAAACATTCAAATTAGATTGAAGAAGAGAAAAATACAGTTTATACCGAAAGTGAACTTATTTTTAATATTAATAAAAAGAAAACAATCTAAAAGGAAAGTACTGTATTGTTTTGTCTTTTTTTGGCGTTGAATGGTAACTAAACATCACATTGTTTCCTGGGTTATAAAGAGTGATATTTTAAAAATATTTATATTGTAAACCATTTCAAGAAAATCTTTACGTATTTATTCAGCATACAAAGTCAATCAATGCCGAATATATATATATATATATATATATATATATATAAACTCAACGCAGTTAAAGTACATGTATTTGTAAGAAAAACACGTTAAAATAAGTTAAAAACAAAAAATATTGTTGACATTGTGTATGCTTTAAATAGCAGCAGTGGGTTTTAATATCGGATTTTTTAGACAGGGCGGCCATGACGAATGTCTTCCAGTTTCAAAAAATTCGTCTGCATACCCATTTCACGCGTTCCTTTTCACAAGCTGTCAATCGACCTCTTTTGGGAGATCTGCAATAAAGTGATACATACTTAAAATTACCATAAAATAGAAACAATTAGCATAATTTTCAAAATATTTGTTCAAATTCCACAAACATCAGAGAAATAAGGCACCTTTTTATGCTCTTCCAGTTTACCAAATTTCACTTCTCTGCGTTTTATAGTAATTTCAAAATTAAAAAAATATTGACCTGCAATAAAGCGATACACAGAGTTTATTAAAACATCAATCACCGAAATAAAAAAATGGCTTTTATAAAAAAAAAAAAAGATAGTGAAAGCTAAGTAGGGATATGTTACAGTTTTCTTTCAATGAAACAGACACCATATAGATAGATTGTTACTTAAGTTACGACGGTACTTTTTTCCAATGAAAACAATAGAAAACTGTGATGAATGAAAAAGCAAAAGTTTCATTTTAACATTACGTATCAACTTTATTGATTGTCTTTGTTAGTATGACTCGTAAGTAAAAGGAAATTGTTAGGATTGGAAAGAGTTAAAATGTAATAACATCGATGAAAGATTTAACAGACCTGTTAAAAGAGAGAATTCATGGATGTATGTTGAAGTTAGTAGAAACGTGCGCCCATATATGGAGGGGGCAAAAGATTAGACAATATTGTGAAGGGGGGCGTTCATGTATGTGTGGTTGAAGTTATTGTTTGGCGGTAGGCACAGTGAATTCTTTGTCTTCTAATCTCAGTCGATTCCCAGGCCCAAACGTGTAGATTAGTTTTGTTGCATCTCAGGAAAGAAGAGTTGAGGACAGATCTGATCCCCTTGAAGACTGTTGCTGGTCCAAGAGTCGGAACGGAAGAGAGAGAAGGGGCCGCCGTGCTTCAACCTTTATGCACTTCGTCACGTATTCAGCTCGCCAGAAAGATGGCGTCTGATTGCGTAAGCCAGAAAAGAAGTTAACTGCAAGCGTCAATCAACACTGAGTTTGCAAACCAAAGATATTCAAAATCTTAAGCTCCGCGTATATGCTGCTTTTGCAACCACACATGTCTCCCGTAAAGCGAGAACTACAAACATTATAATCGGTTTTTGCAAATCTGTTTCGGCTTTATTGATTACCATAAGAAAATCGGTTCCAACCAATCTTATAACGTCGGTTGTGATCCATACAAGTTAAAGAAGTTTCGATGTTTATTGACGCGAGGGATCAAGTTACTTTTTCTCTTTTAAGAAACAAAAATTTAACATGTCCATACGTAGTGGTGCCATAATGTTCTTTCAATCTCGCACAAAGTAAAATAAAGAAATAATGATCCGAGACTAACATTATATGTTCTATCTGCGTCGTAATGGAGATGTCTGATCGTGGAGTTTGCGGGAGCGAATTGTGAACGCTGAATAAAGCGGAAGTCGCTGCCGCTTGCCGGAAATAAGCAATCTCCATTTCGCCGTACCGCAGCGACGGATAATGGAAATATAAAAGGCAAAGAAACTTAGAGGGAAGGAGGAGTAACGATTTATTATAAATATATAAAAGTTTGCTTCTTTTTATTTTAAGTCGATATTGATGGTTAGGAACAAATGGAATGAAATAAACGCGGTAATCTTTATCAAAAGGAAGGTTGTTATGAGCTCGGAATTTCTCAAATTTATTTGTACAAGGTTTAAACAAAAATAAGCTGAAATAGTCATTGATTAGGTCTGTCGGGTTAGTTCTTTTATGGCATAGCAACTCTTTTAACATTATTTTATTCTGAAACAATAAATACATACTACATTCTGAAACAATGCAATACACACTAACATACAAACATAATAACATACAAACATAATAACATACAAACATACTACACAAAAACAATACATACTGAACCAATATAATACATACTACATACAAACGTGCTATATACAAACAATACATTCTGAAACAATACATACATACTACTATCAATATTCGGTAGTCATTAGTTTCAAAATGCATTTTGCAAATGTATGTGGAAACTATATCTAAGTGGATATATTTATTCTTGTAGTAAGAGATAGTCCCGTTAGCTGAATTTTTTTTGAAGGCGATTATTTAAGAACACCTATATATTACCACATTAGCTGATCCAGTTGAGTATTTTTAAATACCATTTTGGGAACCTAAATGTGACAATCGATAATATACCTCATACGATTCGCCTGTGGAATTAACGATGTTTCTATTATTTGGATTAGATGAATTACTATTCTCAGTTAATTTATTTTTATTTTGAACAATTATTCTCATCTTTATTAGTTGTTGTTTTCATCTTTATTGATTGTTGTTTTTCACGAAGTTTCGGCCAACTATTCCTCTGGCCTTCGTCAGGTGGTAACCGACGAAGGCCAGAGGAATAGTTGGCCGAAACGGCGTGAAAAACAACAACCAATAAAGATAAAAACAGCAACTAATAAAGATGAGAATAATAGTCCGAAATAAAAATTAATTAATATATATAATGCTCATCTCAAAAATGAATTCCAATTATACTATTCTCAGTTTAGGTAGTATTTTCACAACGTTCCGGTGGATGTAACCTTTGACTTTCTTCGGATATGTCTATACAAACTTGAAAAATCTATATAGAACTTCGAACGGATCGCTTTATTGAATCCATTGGCGTAGTTTAATGCCATTCCGCCAGCCGTGCCCGCATAGAAGCCTTAAGTAATTCTATTATTACTTAATTGTATTCTTAGTATCGTTCACACTGGGGATTGAACTTTCAACCTCCAAAACGTTATCACTCAGAACTGATTATAATAATGTTGGAGTTCATAAATAATGTTTATAGCTTTCGTTAAAGATTCTTTACTTCGTTCAAGCTACGGCATATCAACTTTGTTTTTATGTTTTTACAACAAATGTGGCTACATAATGTTGGGGTTTTATATGTGTTGAACACAGTCAGCTATTCATTTAAGCAAGTGTATACACTGTCATATATAAAGTTGTTCATTATATGTTTGCGTGGGTGTGATGTACCTTAGTTTGTTCTCTCTCTTCCTCGTCTTGTGGGCGTGTGTCGTTCGAGTTGACGGAATGTGAGCAAGATACCGCCGGTGATTAAAAAAAAAATAGTCCCGTATAAAATTCCGCATAGATTTTTAAGTTCAACAGAAACCTTCCTGAACTGTACAAGATGCGTCTAAATAAGGTCAGAGGTTTCATCGGGGAAATCTTTTAATAACAACATCCAAGATTAAAAGAGTAGTTCAAATAATACAAATGATCTTTTCTCATCTCCAAAAATGGCGAAATAGATCCAATCAGGTTTGAATAAACCTGTTTAATGTAATTGGATATGGTTATTTATCCTTGCAGTTTATTATTGCTCAAGTCAGTGTTCAATGTGTATATTTAACATATGGCGATACCAGGACAGAACTATTATGTGGTCCTATGGTTTTTGCTATGATAAATATAATCAGTAATTGGGTATGCTTAGAAATAGGATCGCAAACACAGTATTTTATCTTTTGAATATTACTAGCAGGGAGACCCGATGTTGCCAGAGATTGAATGATGGTCATTTATTGTCATTGAAATCGGTGAAATAGCCCTTTTTTCAATCAAACCGATCGATTGCCTGCTCTAATAATAGGGACCTATCGCGATACCCTGGGAAGGAGCTTCACATTCCTTTCTGTAGTAACTTAATTTTCAAGATATTGCATTCTAAATTGCACTGTAAAGAACCTACTGTGGATTTTATAATAATATTTGTATATATATATATATATATATATATATATATATATATATATATATATATATATATAATGGCTTGCATTAAAGTTTAAAATGCAAAAGTAAAGTATCATGATTCAACCATGCTATGAACATAAACATTCATTTCGAACGCGCCCCTGTCATACCAAAGTACCTACTGTTGATTTTATAGGCCTGGATGTTATTCTTGTGCGATGATAATGGTTTAAATTTAAGTTTAAAATGAAAAAGTAAAGTATCATGGTTCAATACTGTTTTGAACAGGAAGATTGATTTCGAGTGCGCCCCTGTCATATCAAATAACCTACTGTCGGTTTTATAATCCGGACCTTCCTGCTAGTCTGGTAATAAAATAAAAAATAAATCTCAAACGCACTTGCCATGTTAGGTTGTATAAGGTGTTAACTTTGGTCAAAATCACCTGTGTCTTATTTCATCGGATTTTATCGATTATCGATACTTATCGGAGACATTCCTATACAAAACCTGTCAAATAACATTGCCAGATATATAAAGTAAATTTGTGTGAAATTTTATAAAATTCGGCCCAGCCGTTTCGGAGTCCGTACGGAACGCACTCACACACGCACACAAAGTTCATTTTATATACTAGTAGAGATTAAAGATAACAGATTGTTAGTTGAGTCTGTTAGACAGACAATTATAGCAAGCGTGCTTTTAGATATGTCCAAACAACTTCACCAGAATATCTGTCTCGCAATCTATTTTACCTAAGTTAGAAATAGCATTTTTAAGATGCATTTACGCATTTGTATTTGTCAGTTAACCGGTGAATCCGTAACGTTTGCGTTGAAATAGCATTTATTAAATCGCCATATGCATCTTCATACGAGTCTGTGTCTCTCTGTCTCTCAGTTCATGACGCTGACGTTGAAACAGCATTTTAAAATGAGGAAATAAGAACCTCTATCGATTCGTCAGTCGATCCGTGACCCTTATACGTTGAAATAGAATATCTAAATTTGTCCATGCGTCTTTATAACCCAACTCGTGACGTCCAAGTCGAAACAGCACTTTTAAATGCGCTCACACATCTTTATAAGTGTTTATGTCGGCGCGTTGTTCGATCAATGACGCGTTTTAATAGCATTTTTAAATACGCGCACATCTCGCTCTAAGAAACAGTCCAACCCTTTGTCAGTCTGACGCTTACATAGAAATAACATTTTTAGATTCGTCCAGGAATCTCTGTAAGTGCATCTGTCTGTCCATTACACTTACACTGAAATAACATTGTTAAATGCAGCGATATATGTCCGTGAAAACATTTGTCGATCCATCATTTGATTTGTGAATCTTACGGCGAAATACTATTTTTAAATGTATTCACATACCATCATAAGAATCTGTGTCGATCAGTCTGCGATGTTTCCGTTGAAATGGCATTTTAAAACCCATTCATTTATATATAAGATTTTCTGTCAGTTCCTCTGACGGTCCGAGACGCTTACGGTCAAATAACATTTTTAAATGTGTCCATATATCTCTATAAGAATCTCTATCGGCCAGCCTATGACGTATATATTTAGATAGTATTTTAAAATGTATCTGTGCATATATGAGTTTGTGTCGGTCTTTCAAGTGGCCATGACGCTTACAGTCAAATAGTATTTTATAATGCGTCCACGCACATGCGTAAGAATTTAATCGGTTAGTCCGTGACGCTTAGAGTTAGAATAGCATTTTTTTTTTAATTCATGCATACATAAAACGTTTTGTTATTCCATCAGGTAGTTCATGGCGTTTACAATCAAATAATATTTTAAAATGTGACCATGTTTATCTATAATACCGGTTGTGGGTTATTCCATGATGTACACGGTGTAATAGCATTTTAAAAGGCATCCGTAAATATGTGAGTTATTGACGGTTCTTCTTTCGGTGAAGTTTTCTTTGAGATAACATATTACATAACTCCTATACAAAATTAATAATAACTATTATGAACTATAACTCTCACACAAACTCTTATATATTCTCTTCACAGGAGTTTGTCGGGACAACCTGGCGTGAGGATACTTTTCCTTACAAGTAAACACTGAGCAAATATACAAATCACATAGTATTCGCAGCCCAAATAAGATCTCCTCAGTATGACTAATCTACACTGGCTTTAACGATGAAATTTCACCTTGTTCAAGTGACGTTGCTTCAAGTAGAAATACGAAGCTGGATATTCCACCAGACTAGAAGAATTCCTAACTTCTTTACTAACTCATTACATTATGTATAAAGGACTTTAATGGAATATTTAAATGTCTGTGTCTCATACGGTATACTCACGTGGCCACAGCAGTTCCGGTTAAATAACCGAAGTTAAGCAACGTTGAGACTAGTCAGTATTAATATGGGTGACCATTTGGGAATTTCAGGTGCTGTACGTGCTCTCTACAGTGTTTCTAGTCGTCCTGGACTTCTCCTTGCCACTGATCTCAAGCAGTGGCGATTCAAGAGAGGTGCGCTTGGAAATTGCGCAACCCTTACCTCATAATTACAGACGCAGCTACCCATACAGGGGGTGATATCCATTGTCTTTCGAGGCGGAACTGAGGCTTCCATGTGTCTCATATAGAGATCAAGTGATAGTCTCAAGTGAAGAGGGCCCATTGATTTCTGAAGACTTCGACCGAAGTAAAATGAAGCAAAGCAAAAGCAGATATAAGTGTTTTACGTTGAAACAGCATTTTGAAATGCGTCCACCCAAATTGAATGGACACATCTTAAGAATTTTGATTTTTTTTTTTTTTTTTTTTTTTTTTTTTTTTTAGATTTTATAATTTTAAGCGTTTTACGCAACCATTTTTGGTAAGGATATTTTTTTTTGAATATTGCATAGCACCATTCTTCTTGTGATTCCGAAATGGCATTCCTGTATTTGAAGTTTAACCTTTACCTGTGTTTATTACTGACGTCGTAGCAACTGACTTTATATCCATTCAATGTCCGTCCATTTTTATCTGTCTTTTGTTTGTTTGCTTTTTTTTTTTGTTTTTGTTTTGTTTCTTTTTTAGCTCATTCACTTTTTTTTTTCTGTGTTCTCTTGTCTTAGTCTTTCGAAGTCTTACATTTCATTCCTCTCCTTCACTCGCTGAAACTCTAATTTATCTCTCATAATTTAGTTTCAGCCTCTTTAACATTAAGCCAGGTATCTCTCTCTCTCTCTCTCTCTCTCTTTCTCTCTCTCTCTCTCTCTCTCTCTCTCTTTCTCTCTAACGTAACTATATTATTGGCTACCCGCCTTTCATTTTCATCTTTAGTCTTCTATTTCTTCCTCGTAAAAATATCTGGTCTTTTAATACCATCGCTTTCTGAAGCGTTCATTCAGGCAACAACTTCACTGATTGCGGTTGGTTTGATTCCGTCGATGCTTTTGATCTTTTCTTTCCCGTCTCTCTCTCCCCTCTTTTCTTTTCGCGTCATTCAACGAAGTCTTATTTTGATATTTTGCCAGATTTATTTTGCCTTGTATTCATTTGCCTTCATATGCGAATATGAACGTCTATTTCTTCCTCGTCGAAAAATCAGTAACATGAACAATATACTTACAAGAGATAAAGATTGTAGCATCAGAAGGAAATTCGCTTTTATTCGCTGCGAAGTGGCCATTCGCTGTGAGCTACCAACTTTATTTTAAAATCAGATCTTTCTCCACGATTAAATGCTATCGTCAAAAAAAATCTACCGCTATTTATTCTTAACATCCGGAAAAAAAAATGTTTCACAATCTATGTTTTAAGATATATATATCAGACTAGCAGGGAGACCCGAAGTTGTCAGGGATTGAATGATGATCAGCGAATGTTTCACACTCCCATATTTTATTGTAATCGAAATCAGGGAAATCGCCTTTTTTTTTTTTAATCAAATCGATTAATTGGCTGAACTTGTCGGGCACATCGCGGTGTACTGGGAAGAATCTTCACAGGAATTCCCGCCGTGATTTACTTCACACTACTAGTGTCCAATCCATTGTAGAAAACCTACTGTTGATTTTATAAAGTATATTCTTGTGTGTAAATTTATAGAACCATAGATATATGTGTGTATGTGTGAGTGCTGTATGTATATACCTA
Source organism: Euprymna scolopes (assembly GCF_053919585.1). Taxonomy (NCBI): domain Eukaryota; kingdom Metazoa; phylum Mollusca; class Cephalopoda; order Sepiida; family Sepiolidae; genus Euprymna; species Euprymna scolopes. The sequence continues at coordinate 91,199,682 of NC_136491.1, forward strand.
TGTTAATACATGTGTGTATACAATATATTTCTTTGGAATTTGAAACGTAATTGTCACTCTGTCAAGATAATAAGTAGCTATATATATATATATATAGAGAGAGAGAGAGAGAGATAGATAGATAGATAGATAGATATGGTGACTCAAAGAAAACAAAAGCTAAATGGAGGCCATCTAGAACATATGCTGTAGAAGGGAGAAAAAAAGCCAAAGACCCTAGTGTTTTGATGTGATGTTTTGAATATAATAAACTAGTTATGACCAAAGTATCATTTCATTCTGACAAAACACTAAGAAACGGGGCCTAATTAGGGTTGGGACCCGATTTTTTTATGGGGGGGGTCACCCTGTATATATAAAATATTGCAAATTATTATATACCTCCGAACCCTGTTAGAGATGAAATCAAAATTCAAATTTATTCACGTAACTTTTTTTATGTAGATGAGAACACTGTGTATTTCTAATTATTATGTGGTTGCATAAAAACAATGCTTTTATATGTTTGTCTATGGATAGTAAAGAAGATTATTGTTATAAAAAAATAATTATATATACATACATATGTGTATTTATGCGCGTCACTCTCTCTCAATCTCTCTCTCTCTCTCTCTCTCTCTCTATATATATATATATATATATATATATATATATATATAAAACAAAGAATTAATAAAACAAGTTAAAGCACATTAAGAAGAGTTAAAAACATATTTAATGTTCTAAAACGAAACACAAATTTAGCTGATTGTCCTTAATCCGCGGGGTTATATATATATATATATATATATATATATATATATATATATATAAAAGAGCAAACAGTTAATAAAACATGTTAAAAAACACTTTGAAAAAGAGTTAAAAACATATTTAATCTGAAAAGCAAACACTTGATAAGTGGATAGTCCTTAGTCCGCGGAGTTTCGAAGAAATACTTTCCTTCTCATCAGAGGGTAGGAATTAGCAAAATGCGGGATTGGATTTTGCATACAAATGTATTTGATGAAACAAGTAAGTCAAAGATCTTACTTGATAACACAAAAGTGGAGCAGAGGGAATATGGTGAAGAAAAAGGTGATTACACGTGAATGGATAGTCTGGTGAACGGTAAATAATCCAATGAGATAAAATCCAAGAATATAACACCAAGAAAGTTAATTGAATTTCCATTTGAATGTGTGACACATACGTAGAAAACGCTGGCGAAAACGATGCTATGCTTTCAAGTTCAATGCATGCAAATTACAGCGACGTAATATGTAAACACATAAAAAAAAATCAATAATACTATTTTATTTTTGGTGCGACAGTGCCCGGTATTGAATAAAAATCAACCAATTTTACACACTTCCAAATCAAAATTAGTGTAAATGTCGACTTGTCAAAGAAATAGATTGATTGCCTGCTCTACTCTGGGGCCCACAGCGGTGCACTGGAAAGAAGTTTACATGCCCCCTCGCAGACTTAACCTACAATATATTGTCGACTATGTTGCACTGCAGAGAACCTACTGTTGATTTTATAAATTCATGTTTGTATAAAGACATGAATTAAAGTTTAAAAGGCAAAAGACAACTATCATGGTTCAGTTGTGCTCTAAACAGAAATATTCATTTCAAACGCGCCCCTATCATATCATAGAACCTACTGTTAATCGTTTACATCGGACTCTACTGCTTGTGCGATGAAAAACTTATCAAATGCACTTGTGAAATTTGGTGTTAACTTTGATCAAAGTTGAACTGTTTCTTCTGTAGTGGGATATTTCAGTTATGGATTTTTGATATTTGTCGGAGGCATTCCAATAGTAAACCTATCTAAGAACACTCTCAGACACATTAAGTACATTTGTGTAAACTTTCAAAAGTCGGTTCAATCGATTTGGAGTACACATACAAAAACACATTGATTGATAGAGAGAGGGAGAGAAAAAAAGTACACGTTATATATTAAAATTCATTTATTTAGTTTGTAAAGGCAATTTTAATATTTATATTTTCTTTAAAAGTAATGAAAATAAATACTTAAAAAATAAATAAATAGAATATTTAAAAAAAAAACATAAATGAATACAAAACGACTTTTATGGTAATTGATACGTAAATATACAGAATGTGAATATATATATATATATATATATATATATATATATATATATATATATGAATATATGTACGGCATAATCAGGTTGACGCACCGGTTCTCATAAGATCAACGAAGGTAAGCAACGTTGAGCCTTGATAGTACCAGATGGGTGACCACTTGTGAATTCTAGACCCTGTGTGTGCTTTCCGCTTATCTCAGCATTGTTTCTAATCGTCCGGAACCCCCACTTGCCACTGGTATTTAAACAATGTCGACTCGGGAGAGGTGTGGTTGGAAATTGCGCAACTCTTGCCACAAAAATTTCACACGCAGGCAACCTTACAATGACTATCCATAGTCTGTCATGAGTGAAGGAAGTCACTGCGTATATATGTATGCATATATAGCTGGATATGTACATATATATATATATATATATATATATATATATATATATATATATATATATGCGCATATGTATACACGTATATAATTATGCGTGTGTATATGTAGGTATATATATATATATATATATATATATATATATATATATATATATATGAATGGAAATGGATAAAAAGGAATACGAAAAGTAGATAAGTTTATTCGTTTTCAATTGGTGACGTGCAGGAATACAAAATAATATTATGAAAAAAAAAAAAACTTTTTTTACAAGTACATATTTTTCGACCGATCCTTCAGTCTTCATCGGTGTAGTGAAAGTATGAGCATACACGGGGAAAAGAGGAATGGAAAAAGAAAGAAGGAAGGAAGAGGAGGAGGAGAAGGAGGTATAGCCAATGAGAAGGTGCCACGTCAGTTTTAAATATAAGTACGCACATACACACATGCACACAGTACATATACACATATAAACGAAAAATTAAAAATTAAACAGTAAATAAAAATGGGAAACGCGCCTTTAACTGTGTTCAATCTTTTGAATTCTAACGATATTATTTATTCCAATATTCGATATTATGTATGTATGTGTGTTTGTGTGTATATATAATAAAAAAGAGATTGTAAACACACGTGTTTGGATAATATCTTATGCAAACAAGTTTTAAAACATATCTTTTCCATATCGATCATGTTATTAAAGTATTTCAATTCTACGGATTTTAATTTGGGAGATAGTATAGTATTTTTAACGAAGTAATCTAAATTACTTATAACCCTGATACATACTAATCGATTACAATCGTTTTCCGGATATTTAATTAACGCCGAAGAACTTAACGCAAACAGGTATACCATGACAACAACCGTAAATGGCATTGTACTCTCAACTTACGAATGGATCATAGATAATGCACATGATTTAAACAAGGAAGATCAACGGTGATTTAAAGTCATTCATATTACCATCTCGCGCGCTAAGCTTTACGCCTGACGCAATCTCCTTGGAGTCTCAACTTAGAACTGATATCAAAATCCACGTTCCTAATGTTCAGCTAAACGGTTAGCATTGCTAATAAAGTCTCCTCTTAGCCATCATATCTGATTTCGTGTGCTCGCTTTACGGCATATCAAACATTTTGATTATTCAATGGCAAATGTCTTATTCAGTTGTATAACACTGGTATTCGTAAGCAACGATATAAAACCGATTTTCATATATCTACTATTATACAAAAGGAACTTTGTATGTCTGTGAGTATTTTCTCTATGGACTCGAAAACGGCTGAGTCTATTTTTATGAAATTTCACACAAATGTACTTTATGTGCCTGGCAGTGTTTGCAGATAGGTTTTGTATCGGAATGTCTTCGATAAGTATCGGTAGTCGTTAATCGAAATAATCAGATGAAAGCAGGTACAGGCGATTTTGAACAAAGTTAAAACCTTACACAGCCTAATACCACAAGTGCATTTGAGAAGTTTTATTACCGCACAAGTCGAAAGACCCGACATATAAAATCAGCAGTAGGTTCTTTGATATGATAGGAGTGCGTTCAAAATCAATGCATCTGTTTAAATAACAATTTTAACATGATACTTGGCTTTTGCATTTGAAACTTAAATTCGAGCTATTATTATCGCACAACCAGTAAGACCAGACATCTAAAATCAATATTAGGTTCTTTGATATGACAGACGTGCGTTCGAAATATTTTTTCTGTTTAGAGCACAATAGAAATATGATACCTGACTTTTGCATTTTAAACTTAAATTCAAGTCATTATATGTAAAACAACAAGTTTATAAAATCAACAGTAGGTTCTCTACAGTGCAATGTAGAGTACAACGTATCGTGTACTAAGTCATTGCGAGAGGCGCGTGAACTTGTTCCCGGTGTACAGTGATTTGATTGAAAAATGGTCGATTTCACTGATTTCGATGACAATAAAAATATGAGAGTGTGAATCATTCGTTGATCATCATTCAATCCCGAGAAACGTCGGGTAATCCTGCTAATACATATATAATTCTGATTTTGTCTGTGTATGCACGAAACTTTTCTACCGAACTCCTCTCTGAATATTCCGTCTACAAATTTGAAGCCTACTATATAGACTATTTGGACCTCCGGAATACATTTGATTTTGTTTTTAGCCTGCACAAATACCTGCTAAATAGTCTAAAGGGTGAAAATTGAAAAAAAAATAAATAAATAAACGGTTGACATTGGTAGTAGTAAATCGATTTACTTCTGGGCATGCGTACATAAAAATTTCTACCTTGAAGGCGTTTAATTATCCATCTGATGATAACTCAGACGATAACTACGGAGGTTGAAACGGTAAATAACAACTATGGCAAGGTGGTGAATGTTTTGCGTTCAAATACAAATGATGACACGGAAGTCATTTTTTTTTTTTTTTTTTACTTTTGAAATCAATACCATATATCATTATATTGGGTACAATATAATAATCAATAGAGAACTTGCTCCAATATAATAAATACGGAATCTGTATGAATTAAGTATTATATTTAAGCGTATTTTACGACCGGGTAACGCAGGATGTCTTGCTAGAATCACTAAATCATAAATCGATTTTGTAAAAATCGAACTATATATTCCGCTTTCTCTATTTTTACTTTTTACTTTGAACCGGTGTAATTGCAGTCGGCCTTTAGCGCTCTGGGTACTGTCTGTTTCATTGAAATAGATTCACCATAGTAATTACCTATCTTAGTTGCATTGTCGTCCCAAAAGAATTTTCTGTTACGCTAAATGGTGTTTTTATATATAAATATTTCATGTACATTAATTACTCGACAAGAATTCAAATGCCGTAACCTATAACAGTATGAACAGGTCAAGAAGGAATTGTTCTTTGTTGAGAATGACACGTGAATGAGAATATTATCCCAATTTAATTCTTTTAATGATAAACAGTTCATTCTATGTTGCTGAATTATTTTAGATGACGATTCATAATTAGTATACTTTGGATTATTTGAACTACTGCTCTCGGTTTTACTTTCACAACATTTCGATCTATGTACCCTCCGATATGTACGGCACAATCACATTGACACACCGGTTTTCACCGGATCACCGAAGTTAAGCAACGTTGAGCCTGGCCAGTACCAGATGAGTGATTATTTGAGAAGGCGAGGCGCTGTATGTACCGCCAGGTAAAATACCAAGTTGGGAAACTGGCGCGGTCTATCCTTTCTATCGAGGGTGGATAGGCCTCTCTTAAGCTATCGTAGGCAAACCATTTAGTGATGGCGTCACAATAAAAAATACCCTTGATAGCCCTGGAAAAGCATCAAGTATTCAGCTACAGACAAGATTTGAATTACACTACAAACTCGTGTAGTAAGTTCAGTCTCGGCTGCGGACGCATGTTACGTTTTTTTTTAACCTCCGCATTCTTAAGGTGATCCCATGTCGCAATCGGGAATTTTTCGGTCGATCTAAATTTCAAGTAGTAGCTAGCTGGTAAATCTTACTAGTTTAATATACAGGTGTAATTTAGACGTACTTTTCTGAATATATTACTGCAGGTATATATTAAATTTGATTCGGTTTGAGTTCAGTTCACTAATTCCATGATCTGCAAGTTGATATTAGTCCGGAAGAAGTTTACAAATGTACGACTGTCATGCTATAGCGTTTCGATTATATTAACTACAGTATTAGCTGAGTTAGTTCCGCGTTTGTTATTTTATAGTTCTTGCCGTGAATCGAACAGGAAAACGCGCAACAGTTTCTGCCACAAAACCGCGCATTTTTTTTTATTGTCTTCTAGCAGGAAAAGAATGTAGCACAGTTGACATCTTTTATTGTATTCAGATAAAAAGAAAAGTTTTAAATCTATTGTAGATAACTCGAGAAAAATTGATGCTTTCAAACAAAAAAATGTTTCCAAATATTTGTGTCTGTTTGCCAACGCAACGTTATATTTATTCAAGAAACATTTTTATAAAGGCAACTTCACATACACATGCAAGCAAATATAGTATTATCTATACATAGTGTATATGTACTAGTGATGCGATGATTTCAATACTTTCCCCGATTCGATACTAAATTACCGATTCCGATTCTTTATAAATCTCTATAGATATAGAGTTGTTATTTTCCCCGATTTCTGTAAAAAAAAATACACTTCTAGAGGATGATCTATCGATTTTAGTTTTACTGGTATTTTAAAATAAATATTTATTATTTTATCATTATTATCAGTAATGGAAGATTTTACTTTAAATAAAATGAAATAAAAAAGATAATTAAAACAATCGTTTTTGCCATCGGCTATATAACTAATTAAGTAACGGTTTTTATATTATTTTACTTATTTATATATGTTTATGAGTCAATTTGCATATAATTTTAAAAACATTAAGGAGAAAAACTAAGTTGTATCACACAGAATCGTATCCAAGTAATATCGATTCCGATACTGATTCCGATACCCCCAAATTTGTCGATTTTTCTGATACCCGATTCCGATTAATCGGTTCAACACTAATATGTACGTGTGTACGTATATATATATATATATATATATATATATATATATATATATATATATATGCACACAATATATTTGTATAGTATATATTTATATATGATATGTTAATATATATAATCTATGTATACATGTATAAAGTGTATATTTATGCATAACATATATAGTATATACATAATATTATACATATATGTGTGTGTGTGTGTGTGTGTGTGTGTTTAAGTGTAATGCAAGCAAAAGTTTAATTCAAAATAAGATAACCTAAATTGAATAGAAAATTTTTTCAAGAAAGAAGTTAAGCTAAAATCTAATGAAAAAAAATGGCGGCAACTGCAAGAAATATTTTCAAATTAAAAATAAAAATGAACTCAACCAAATAGAAATGTCGCATTTGACATACTTTTCAACCGTTTCTTTCGATTGTTGTTACATTAATCTTTTAAACTTGAACAAAAATTACAATTTTTGTCGCAATACCAATTCTTCCGAATGTACTGATTGCATTACTCTTACATTTTCTTTATGATTTTCTCCTTTTGTATTTTTTTATTTCATCTATTTTCTAATCATTTTTTTATTTATTTAGAAAATTCTTACATATACTACGCCCGTTCCATCAATATATGACGTCATTTTTTTTCCTAAAAATGTATAGAAATCGAATTACTTCTTAATCATTGTGTTTTACACAGCCAAAATATAAATATTCTCTCTTCTTTAAAAATGTTTTTAAGTGTGTGTTAATCTGTAAAACTACGCATTGGATTCAGGTTATCTGTTTTACGGCATATCAACACTTTTTGAGTCATTCAATGTGGTGATAGAAAAATGGCGGCGAGCTGACTGTTAAATGCGTGGAGTTAGGAAAAAATGAGTTAAAGCTAAAATAATATCCAAAATACTGTTAGAAACTCACCCAATATATGCCACATTAACATATATCGGGTAGGTTTCTTACAGTATTTTATATATTTTTATGTTTAGCTCATTTTTCCAAACCTCGCGTATTTAAGGGTCAGCTCGGCGCCATTTCACTTGTTCGCATCTATCGATATACACTGTATGATTTTCGAATCGATTAAACATTTTAAAGTGAGTAAAACCACTAAAAACTTGTTTTAGGTAGGTAGAAGGGTAACTTATCTTGCCTTCGATAACATTTATTTGTTAAATATTTGATTTTTTTTTACCATTTTTCGTACCTCTGTAGATTGTAATATAAACACAAAATTGTCTTTTTAGGAAATTCTTGGTACTTATGGACTTATTGAACCGTGCCGAAATCATGACGTTATTGTTTAGAAAGCAACTCTTTACATGGGAGAGGAGGGCGTTTTGTAACTATTATGCATTTTCACCTAACAATTTAATTTAAAAAAAAAAAAGATATCGTAACACTTTAATTAAACTCTAAAATACTATTTAAAAATAGCACGGTTCAATAAGTGCACAAGAAGCAAATTCGTTTTTAACCTTTTAAAGCTTAAAGAATTATTTTTTTTTAATTTACAAGAGGAATCGACAATGCTTGATTGCATATAGGGACGGACAGTGAAAATGAAAGTAGTTTGCTATTGACGAAATGATGAATACTAATAATAAGAATATTCACAAAACGTTAAAACTTGTTTACGTAATTGTCAGTATTTATGACTTTATAAACAAGTAATAAAATGTAATGTATTAAAATACATTTGCAGATCATTTTATATCATTTAAATTACTTTTCCTTAATTTGCCAAATAATAACTGCATTGTTAGTAGGAGAAAAACATATTCTTTTCATGGTTTTGACTCTCGAGCATATATCCGACACAGTCAGACACTATAAATCAACCGAGAACCACATCACTCTACATAAAAACATATAAGATATCAATGGATATATACCTGAGAATCAAAACAAAGAAAAGAATATGCTGTTGTCATAGCCCTAATTATTAGCCCTGGAACTGAAACTCGGTTACCATCATTCGAAAAACTGCTGCTGTTAATACATAATTCATGCTAGCTTTCAAAACATTTCATTTATTTTAGATGTAAATTTCCGATTTCTGATATTATGTGCTATACGCCTTATTAACGTTGACCCACCGTTATCGTAAGATCACTGCAGTTAAACGATATAGAACTACTCGTTGCCAGATGTGTGACAAATTGGCAATACCAGGAGCAGCATGTAGAAAACCTTCGATATCTCTCTGAACGAGTTACAAGAACCTACCATCTTCATCTCCCATGATCGAGATACAAATACCACTGGAAACCGTGTGTTAATTTAATATTCCCTCGGAATTATCTTCCCTCGGAGTGAACCGATTCGACCCGCTTAAGGTGGATACCACTTCGTATCGTTTTTGTTTGTTTGTTTTCAACACCATCGGCTATATAACTAATTAAGTAACGGTTTTTATATTATTTTACTTATTTATATACGTTTATGAGTCAATTTGCATATAATTTTAAAAACATTAAGGAGAAAAACTAAGTTGTATCACACAGAATCGTATCCAAGTAATATAATATAAACATTGTCATTTCACGAAGTTATACGAAAATTAGTAATCTAACTGTTCATGTTCCGTTCTATCTCCTCTGGGATCCTCCGACCACTCCGTTGTAGCAGTTAAGATAAAAATGAAATACAATAAGTCTTCAGACGTACCTCTCCACCGTACTGTATATCGATACTTTACGGCTGATTGGGATAGCTTCCGTACATTCATATCCGATCTACCTCTGCATTGCATGGTTAAAAAGGATGTGTCCTCTATAGTATCAGACCTGACCGAATGGTTAATTGTAGGCATAGACCGATCCATACCATCCAAAAAAGTCCAACAAAAACCTAACAGCCAGCCATGGTTCTCCTCAAAATGTGCTGCTACCATCGCGCACAGAAATCACTTTTTCCATATGTAATAGATGTACTGAGACTAAAGCTGCTTTCAGGACTGCCAGCAACCACTGTAAAAGAGTAATAAAAAATGCAAGAGAGCTATATGCTCAGTCCGTCAAATCCAAAGTAGCTGAACAGCGGTTTGGTTCCCACCAGTTTTGGCAAATAGCAAACAGGATCCTGAATAGAAGCGTGCGTTCTATCCCAACCATCATCAATGGGCCTGAGGTCATCTCGTCAGCATCAGACAAGGTCAAACTATTTGCCAAGAACTTTGCAGCTAATTCTACCCTATGCGACGAAGGCCATGAACTCCCCGTATTTCCTCCTATAACAGACAACACGCTATGCAACATACAAATATCTGTGAGTGAGGTCACCAAGCTAATCAAGAACCTTGATTCCAGTAAAATAACTGGCCCTGACGCCATTCCAGTTATAGTGCTGATAAAGCTCCAACCAGAACTTGCCCCCATACTTACAAAACTGTGTAAGCGTTGCCTTAAGGAGAAGTGCTTTCCAACATCCTGGAAAACCTCATCAGTATGCCCTGCATTTAAGAATTCAGGTGATAAGTCATTTCCCTCTCAGTACAGACCAATAAGTCTCCTGTGTGCCATGAGTAAGTTGTTGGAGTCCATATTAAATGAAGAAGTAGTCAACCACCTCAGCGGAAACAACCTTCTTAGTAACATGCAATATGGTTTCTACTCTGAAAGATCTACAGCAGATGTGCTAACGATTATATCTCATAGGTTTAGTGAATCTCTTGACAAAACCTTCCTTTATAGGGCAATTGCTGTTGACATATCAAAGGCCTTCGATAAGGTATGGCATAAGGGCCTACTTCATAGGATTTCCATGAGAATTTTTACTGAATAAAGATTTGGATGTCATCCATGAATATTTTACAAAGTTACGAAATTTTACAAAATAGTTATTTTTTATTTAATAAATATCACAGAAATAAGCTATAAATAGATCTAAAATTGTGGTTCAATCGTGTAAGTAGCAGGTCTAAGGGCAATAAAACGGTTGATGCAAAACTTTAAAAAATCAGCAGATTTCAGGGAACATCGTAAAGGGAAGATCGAACAACTGTTAGAATGTCTTAAAAAATTACCGTTTGTAAATTTCTACATCAATTGTCCGTAAATTTAATGATGAGACAGATAAGATCTGAAGAAAAACGGTTGATGGCAACTTAAAAATGCAGAATTCCATGCTCGTATTCAATTATCGAAGTCTCTTATTTCAATGCGAAACTAAATCGCACGCCTGGAGTATTCGCCAGAGCGTGTTGTTTGGACTGGCATACAAAGGGTTACAGTTAATTGCAGTGACGAATCCAAGTTGAATATATTTGATTCTTTCGACAAAACTTACGTACTCCGTCGATGTGTCAAGAAACTGTTGTCTGGTGGCGACAGTATGGTAGAGTGGGAAACGATTTCCTCTGTAGATATTTGTCTTATATTCAGCATCATGTGCTATCAAAATTACACCATATTCTTTAAGAATATCATATTTTCATGCAGGACAACGCATGTCGCTTAAAGGTTCAGAAGGTTAGGACTTTATTTGAAGAAAACAGAATAGTCTGAATAAAGTTGCCATCTCAAAGCCCTGTTTTGAATCCAATGAAACATGTTTGGAATATAATATAAGAAAAAAGCTCAAAAAAGAAACTCTAAAAACAACGATCACATATGAGTCGACGAAAGAAAAATGAAGGGAATTACTGCTGGTTTTTGCAAGAAATATATTAGATAATATGGTCGACGATGCCGAGAACCAATTGAAGATAAGAGAGTATTTACCAAAACTTTAATTATGTTGATATTTTGTTCACAGTAAATTGTTAACAGAAGTTTTCCTTAACTTTTGTCAAATAGTTTATTTCTTTTGTTCAGTTTAATCATTATTTTCAAGAAAACTATCATGTCAACATTATAATATTCATGCATTAAATCCTAATCTGTATTCAGTAACGCGTTCGTTGCTAATCACACATTACGTTTTAAGTAATGCATATATTTATGTCTTTGTTGTTTCCGTTCCTTATACATACAGTAGCGACCATAATATATGCATACATATATATATATGTGTGTGTATGTTTGTATATATATCTATGTATATATGTGTATATATATATCTATCTATGTATATATGTGTGTGTATATATATATGCGTGTGTGTATTTATCGATCTATATATGTATATATATGTATGTTATGTGTATATCTATCTGCGTATATATATGTATATATATATATATATGTATGGATACATATACATATGTATGTATGTATATATATATATATATATATATATATAATCTGTGGGGGTATACATACATATATCTACAGCGGGCCAAACCATATGCATTTTTTGTTTTCAATTTTTCTTTATCATGTTTCCTTATTTTTTTAAATGTGTTGCATTCTGTTGTTACTTTATATATATATATATATATATATATATATATATATATATATATATATAGGGAGAGAGAGAGAGACTACTTCATTAAATCACAGAATTAATACACGAAAATATAATTTTATGCGTAAATTTGCAGTATTTACTTCAACAGTGCTCAATACATAAGTAGAGCTAGGTACTAAGTTATAAAATATATTTTATAACTTGCTATATATATATATATATATATATATATATATATATATATATATATATATATATATATATATATATGTATGAGGGTGTGTTATATATTAGTTTTGGTTGTGTTCTCCGTGATATAAGCTTTGCTGATATTTTCTAATGTCAACGGGATGACGCTTGGCACGCGTGGTTTGAAATGATTGTTTTCTCTGTGATATAAGTGTTGTTTAAATTTTAAAATAAAAACACTTATGTAATACGTTTGAAACCTAACTACACTTATATCACGGAGAACGCAACATTAACTATTCCAAACCACCTGTCATCTCCTGTGCATTAAAAAATAAAAAAAATACATAACCGTTGAAAAAGAACACTACAATTTTTTTTCTTCTAAACAACAACATGACACGGAAAACATATTCTGAAGAAGGCGTATTACGTTGAAATTATGAATAATTATTAATAAATAAATGTTTGTTTATTTTACACAATTTTTCGCGTAGGGATTTGGCTTAAAACGTGCTTAATTTTAAAATTTAAACAACGCTTATATTACGGAAAACACAACATCAACCATTTACAAACCAGGCACGCCAAGCCTTATATCCTGAACATTAAACAGGAGATCACTGGTGAAAAGAATACACAGCTTTTTTACTATTAAACCTATCATATATTATTTAATTGGATTTCATTATTGAGATGAGTATTATTCTTACCTGACGAAGGTCAGAGGAATAGTTGGCCGAAACGTCATGAAACAACTAAGAAAAGATGAGGATAATAGTCTGCAAAAAATAAAATTAATACATCTATTCAGTTAATAACATCATAACACAAAGAAATATTCTGAAGTATTCTTATTTCGTCGAAATTATATATAATTTAAAACAAATAAACGTTTATTTTACAATTTTTTCGCGTTGTAATTTGGCTTCAAAAGTATGACATAAGTATTTTATTTAGTGTACGGTTATTTCTGTATGTTTATGTTATTTATATATGTTTATGTATTTTATTTAGTGTACTTATATGGTTATTTATGTATGTTTGTGTTGATTCTTACCATTGAAATATGAGAATCAAGAAAGTCAATCAGGAATTTAATCATATTTTCTTATTGACTTTGCTTTTTTCTGCATAAACTTGTTAAAACTGCTCGTTTATCATTTAATCAAATCCAAGTTAACTTATTTTTATCCTATTCTTTTCAATTTCAGGTAACACGAACGGTAACTCTGTATATTCAAGATGTAAACGACAACGCCCCTGAATTCAGAGGTCTGCCGTACAAGGCGACCGTCCCAGAGGTGAGAAGAAACACTCTTACTTTTTAATAATTCATATGTTATCTGAAACTTAGTTTTCTATGTTTATCAGAAAAAAATTGTCTGCGACTTCATAATGTATATATACATTTGACGACACAGTCACTTCTCATTTTTAGTATATTACTAGCAATTCAGCCCGGCTTTGCTCGGGCATTATGTACTGTTCATAACTTTATGTGAATATATATATATATATTAAAAAGTTCTACTAGTGTCCAGGTAACCTACATCTAAAATTTCAATTATTAAGATCCATTGCCTGTGACCTCACTCAGATTGTTCACGAACCAACCCGTGTGCCCGATACTACTGGTCAGTATGCAAGCATTCGAGACCTTTTTCTCACAACTTCCCCTGGCCTATGTTCATGTTCCGTTCTCTCTCCCCTGGGATCCTCTGATCACTCCGTTGTACCAGTTAAGATAAAACTGAAATACAATTAGTCTTCAGATGTACCTCTCCACCGTACTGTATATCGATACTCTATGGCTGACTGGGATAGCTTCCGTACATTCATATCTGATTTACCTCTGCATTCCACGTTTAAAAAGGATGTGTCCTCTATAGTATCAGACCTGACCGAATGGTAAATTGTAGGCATAGACCGATCCATACCATCCAAAAAATTCCAACAAAAAACTAACAGCAAGCCATGGTTCTCCCCAAAATGTGCTCCTGCCATCGCGCACAGAAATCACTTTTTCCATAGCTACCAACGTAATAGATGTACTGAGACTAAAGCTGTTTTCAGGACTGCCAGCAACCACTGTAAAAGAGTAATAAAAAATGCAAGAGAGCTATATGCTCAGTCCGTCAAATCCAAAGTAGCTGAGCAACGATTTGATTCCCACCAATTTTGGCAAATAGCAAACAGGGTCCTGAACAGAAGCGTGCGTTCTATCCCAACCATCATCAATGGACCTGAGGTCATCTCGTCAGCATCAGACAAGGCCAAACTATTTGCCAGGAAATTTGCAGCTAATTCTACCCTATGCGACGAAGGCCATGAACTCCCCGTATTTCCTCCTATAACAGACAACACGCTGTGCAACATACAAATATCTGTGCGCGAGGTCTCCAAACGAATCAAGAACCTTCATTCCAGTAGAGCAACTGGCCAAGAACTTTGCAGCTTAGTCTACCCTCTGCGACGAAGGTCATCAACTTCCCGTATTCCCTCCTACAACAGACAACACACTATCCAACATACAAATGTCTGTGACCCTCTGCAACTGGCCCAGACGGCATTCCAATTAGAGTGTTGAAAAGGCTTCCACCAGAATTTGCCCCCATACTTACAAAGCTGTTTAAGCGTTGCCTTAAGGAGAAGTGCTTTCAAACATCCTGGAAAATCTCGCAAGTATGCCCTCCTTTTAAGAATTTAGGTAATAAGTCATCTCCCTCTCAGTACAGACCAATAAGTCTCTTGTGTGTCATGAGTAAGTTACTGGAATCCATATTAAATAAAGAAGTAGTCAACCACCTCAACAGATATAACCTCCTTAGTTTCCGTTCTGCTAGATCTACAGCAGATGTGCTTACAGTTATATCCCATAGGATTAGTGAATCTCTCAGCAAAGGCTTCCTTTAAAGGACAATTGCTCTTGATATATCAAAGGTCTTCGATAAGGTTTGACATAAGGGCTTACTTCACAAGATTTCCAGCTACGGTATACCTGGAAATGTTTTCTCAATCATTAAATCATTTCTCTCTGATAAGTTCATAAGAGTAGTGGTTGATGGGCAGAAATCAGAGGCCCACAGTATTAATAGTGGAGTCCCTCAGGGGTCCCTCCTGGGACCAACTCTCTTCCTGATCTACACCAATGATCTCCCAAAACACATACTTAAATCATTCGTTGACATCTATACTGATGACACGACCATCTACGGCAACACATCAAAGGCCGTAAATGACAAAGCTCTCTCTGATTCCCTCTCCTCTTGAGCGCGTGGTTCAGTGGGTGAAGAATGACTGGTTACTTTCAATGCATCTAAAAACAAGCTCCTAACTTTACATCATCAACGCTCTGTTCCTCATCTAGCATCAATTAAAATAGATGGCTCTCGTCTTGGGGAGGCTTCATGTTTTGACAAGCTTCTGGGTTTGCCCTTTACTCCTGATCTGAAATGGAACATGTATATCAAGTCTGTTGCCCGGGCTGCTGAGAAAATGGTGGGATCCTTCTACCGCTCCAGAAGATATCTCACTACTGATGCAATTCTCTATCTGTATAAAAGCCAAGTACGTCCAAAGATGGAGTACTGCTGCTACATCTGGGCTAGAACTTAATAAAACAGCTTATCCTGCCTTGAGAAAGTACAAAATAGACTTCGTGGTTTAGTGAGGCATGCTCTCTTCTCTTCCCTGCAACCTCTCTCCCACAGAAGGAGCGCTGCGAGCCTGTCTTTGTTTTATCGTTATTTCCATGGCAAGTGCTTGTCCGAGCTCCAATCTCTGGTCCCCCCCGCCAATCCTTCATGATAAACACCCGTCCAGCATAACCCACTGTCAGTTGTTTCCCTCACTCTTTATCTGTGCCTAAATCAAAACGTAGATTCCATGACCAAATCTTTTTTCTGAGAAGTGCACGCCTGTGGAATTTTCTTCCATTTGCCTGTTTACTACCTGACTACAACTTGGATGTCTTCAAGTCCAACATAAACAAATTCCTGATTAATCCTTTAGTGAGACACTTTATCAAATATCCAATACCAACTATATCTACGATATTATCCCATTGATTATTGTACACAAAATAACCCTTATCCCCGAATGGCTTCTGGGCCTTGATGATGGTGATCCCCATGTAAAAAAAACGATCCAAAATTAGGGAAGGAGTTTGGTAGAATCTGCAAAAGTAACCTCTTTTAACTTTGAACTCTTGGAAGCCGAATTTTCGCCCAAAAATCTGATTATAAAGCTTGCTCTATGTTAGAATACCCTTTATGTAAAATGTCAAATGTTTAGACCTAAAATTGGCTCAATAGTTTGCTAGAGACCAAAAAGGTCAAATCTTTGGAACTTTGATCCCATTGTCGGTCAAAAACGGATTAAAAAGCTTGTTTTATGTATGAATACACTTTATGTAAAATTTTATGTTTAGACAAAAAATTGGCTAAGTAATTTGATAGAGACCGCAATAGTCAAATATTTTTAAACATTGACCTCAATTTTGGCCCCTTAATATTTATTGTTTTGGGCACAAATCAAATTAAAATGTTTGACTCATGTCCAAGTAACGTACATCTAGAATTTCAAGTATTTAGACTGAAAATTAGCGGAGGAGTTTGGTAGTTTTCAAAGGTCAAATTTACAGCCAAATCTTTGGCCGAAACCCGATTAAAATGATTTTCGCAAATCTAAATACCCTTCATGCTTAATCTTTAGTCTATAGACTGAAAATTGACGGAGTAGTTTGGTAGGGAAATGTACATACACAGACACACACACAGACAATTTCACTTTTATAGATATACTAGTAGTTCTGCCCGGCTTTGCTCGGGCCCTCTGGACTGTTCATAACTTTATGTGCATATGTATATATTAAAAAGTGTTAATATGTACGGTAATGCCTTTTTATATAACAGTATTTCTTAACGACTATAGAGAAAAGTTGGTAGAGACCGCAGACGTCATATTTTTTTAACTTTAACCTCAATATTGGCCCCTTAATATTTATTGTTTTGTGCTCAAATCAAATGTAAATCTTTGATTCCTGTCCAAGTAGCGTACATCTAAAATTTCAAGTGTTTAAAACCAAAATTGTCGGAGGAGTTTGGCAGAATCTGCGTAGGTCAACTTTGTAAACTTTGACCTCTTGCCAGCCAGATTTTTACCCCAAAACTGATTAAAAAGTTTGCTGCATATCTGAATACCCTTTATGTAAAATTTCAAATGTTTAGACCCAACTAATTAAAAATTAGCCAGTGCTAAGAGTTTGCTAGAGAAATCAAAGATAAGATCTTTTGAATTTTGATCCCTTGGAAGCCAAATTTTCAGCAAAAAAATGATCAAAAAGCTTACCGTATGTCTGAATACACTTTATGTAAAATTTCAAATATTTAGACCAAAAATTGGCTGAGTAATTTCGTAGATGCCGCAGAAGTCAATATATTTTTTTAATTTTGCCCCAATTATGACCCCTATGCATTTATTGTTTTGGGCTCAAATCAAATTGTAAAGTTAGATCCATGTCCAAGGAATCTCCATATAAAATATCAAGTGTTTAGACCCAAAATTGGTAAATTGATAGAGTTTTCAATGGCCACATTGTTAAACTTTAACCATTTAACAGCAAAATTATGGTGGAAAACCAATCAAAAAGATTTTCCCAAATCTCAAGACGTCTTATGTCAAATTTCGATGCTCTAGTACCACTTATGTCAAATTTCAAGTTTGTACACCGAAAATTAGTTATTTGGTAGGGAAATGTACACAGATAGACAGACACACACACACAGAGACATTTTCATTTTTATAGATATATAGGTAGATTCAAATTATATATAAAAATTTTATATCTAGGCTCTGTATCTCTCTCGCTATATATATATATATATATATATATTTAGTAATGTGATTGATAATTTAAAATTCACATTAGAATTAAAAATTAAAGATCTATTTCATAAGAAGGAACAACAACAAAGTCAATAATTTGTACGATCGTTTCGGAAACTGTTTGTATTGTGATAGACATTAAACCACGGACAATACTTTTGACATATAGTTTTTTTTAAACAAAGTCTCCTTATCAGCAAAAGTATTGGGTGTTTTTTTTATACGTAAAAGACACCATACATAAACCTAGCAATTTTTACGTAAGGCAGATGTATCTGGAAAAAATTAAAATAAAAAGGATTTTTACTATCACATTAAAATACACTCTGTTCTTTAGACTACTGTTCTAACCCCCTTTAAATTATATATATATATATATATATATATATATAATAGTAAATACGTGTTTAAATCTGGTTGTTTGTTCACACATATAATATATGAATATGTATGACGTCATACATGATGTCAAAGAAGATGACTGATGTATGACGTCATGTATAGGGAAACAAATTTCTAGATTTTGTTCGTGTGTATCACAAAATGTGAAAAGCATCAAATAGAACTCCATTGAACAAAAAACAAATTATGAGCATTTAAGATTTGAACAACTTTCATCAACAAAAGACTAGATTGGGTGTGCGTGTTTAAAAAAGTTCACTTTTATGTGTCGTCAGCTTTTAAAATAGAAGGAACTTAGCCGTTAAAATAAATGGAAACAAAGAAGAAGAATGTTCGTAAACCATACTTATTCCTTGTTCCTTTTTGTTGATTTAGTAATGATAATAAAGCGGAGTGCTTGTTGGATTCAACACCGAAAGCTGGCTGACTTCTCACCTAACTTCACCTGCATGTTGTCCTCTTGGCGTTTGTTTCCCTTTTTTCTCGTTTAAAGAAATGCTGGGCTTTTATCTTTTTTTAACCGGATCTTATAGACATATTGGTTGTTAAATGTATTTTTATAGGGCACCGCTCCCATTTCTAATTCATTTTTATGATTTTTCTCTTTTGGATCAGATGGGTGCATGGAACCTAGGCGTAGTGACGCGTTTACATACTTTGTCTGGAACAGCCGACGGGTAAACACCCGTTGTGAGTTTATGAATCCTTACAGATTCTCCAGGCTACACCAGACAGCCTGCTAGTATATATCTATATAAAAAAATTATTCATTGAAGAATGCAGAAACTTTGAATAAAGTCGTGTTAAGCATGCAGTATTGAAACGTGCTCTGAGATAGCATAATGAATCGGCAGTTCCTGTCGACTTTCAACAAAATCTGAATCTTCTGTCAAAATCTGGCTTGGTGAACCACGTGTTGTAAAACAAGGTTAGACAAACCGACAATTTTGTGAAAAGGTGCTGCCACACAATCCTCCCCAGTATTGTTGTAATATCTGCAGACTGGTCTTTAAATTTGCAAGCGGTTTGACACGACCCTTAAATATACATAATATGGTCCCATTACAAGAACCAGCAAATAATTCCGTTGCGACATCTGTGAAGGATTATGCAAGAGTGTAGCGGGGTGGAAAAGCCATTTACGTGCCTACTGTCGCCTGACATCAACCTGAAGAAATAACGTTATTACTGGTTATCATAATGATAATAGTTGAAACAAAATATTAATAGATGAATATAGTCACGTATTAATAACAATGTTGTTAGTTTGAAATAATAACACTGTGCTTCTTCACCTGAACTCTTTCGAACATTGCTGCAAAGAATGAAAGCTGTCCAAATTACATTTGTTCAACGTCTTTCATTTTTCCTTTCGATACTTTTTCGTGACTAAGAGCGGGGGACCGCTTGAAATATAAAAAATATAATATGACATACAAAAAATAATATCGTTTTCATGCTTCATAAATCCTTATAACCTTGAAATCACTATCCTAGCAGCATACGTTGTGGAATTTTTACATTATATATATATATATATATATATATATATATATATATGTATATATATATATATATATATATATATATATATATATATATATATATATATATGAACTGGTTGTTCACATTGCATTTAAACTTCTCCTGTTTCCAACAGTCAGGAAAGCATAAAACAGGGAGCTATTTCCAAAGTCTCTCCGCCTGAGAGATGGAACTATTAGAATGGAAGACTTCCCAGGATCAAGGAACCCCAAGTGCAGGGGTGGGATTTTTCTGGGAGAATATATTGTCTGATGTGGAATGTCTGTTTTACAAGATATCCACACGTTTTGAGTTATTTAATGCGGGAAAATTATACACATTGTCAATGCTTAATTGCGTATGAGGACGGAAAATGAATGTATGTTGTACTAACCAAGAAATAAATAATCATTTGAAAGCAAATTTAATCATCTCTCATCTCCGTCGTCTTTTAATACACTTCAAGTATTCATAGTGAAGTTTCGGTTGCGCATTGCATAAAAGCATGAGGGGCTGCTCCACATGCAGTTCCATAGTTCTCTGCTTGTGTACCTTCCCATTATTAATTTTATCTGATCATCTACAAAGCCATGTTGTTTTCAGATCCACAACATCAGTTTGTCAGCGAGTGCAACTGAAACTACTGTAACCCATGCAATAAAAGGATTGATTATCACGGTTTACTCCTCTAGATCTGCCGGGCCCGTTTATGCCTAACCATAATAACAAGGTAACCTCGATAAAGATGTGGTTCTTCACCACGCACGGGCGGTCATTTGCTATAGAGAGGCTGTGTATTACGCTTCACATAGCGCTAAGATGCATGGAAACCAGATGGGGGACGCCTGATGGCTACTCAAAAAGGTACTACTCCTCTGCATAATATCCTTCTCCCCAAGCAAATTTAACTTAACTCGTAATTTATATTCATGAAAACGTTTTCTAAATAATTACTAACATGTTTGCTAATCGTGTATTGGTTTAAAAATTAGTTCCTAAATAACTGTAAATGCGATAAGACTACTCCTCCATCACCATTGGATATCTGCAATATAATTTTTTTTTTTACATGGAAGTCACCACTTATCAAGGACCGGAGGCCACTCGGGGATAAGGGTTATTGCGTGTATAGAAATCAATGGGATAATAGCGTAGTAATCGTTAGTAATGGAGATTTGATAAAGTGCCTTACTTAAGGGGGCGGTTTATCAGGAATTTGTTTATGTTGGACTTGAAGACATCCAAGTTGTAGTCAAGTGGGAAACAGGTAAACGCTAGAGAGTTCCACAGGCGTGCACTCCTAAGAAAGAGCTTTGTTGACGTTTTGATTTAGTCACAGATAAAGAGTGGGGAAAATTATTGACAGTGGGTTCAGCTAGAGGGGTGTTTTTCGTGAAAGATTGGCGAGGGGGAGGGGACCGGAGATCGAGATCAGACGAGAACTTGCCATGGAAATAACGATAAAACAAAGATAAGCTCGCAACGTCTCTTCTGTGGGAGAGAGGTTGCAGGGAAGAGAAAAGGGTATCCCCCACTAAGCCACAAAGTCTATTTTGTACTCTGTCAAGGCTGGATATGCTGTTTTAGCAGCTCCTCTTCAGATGTGGCAGCAGTACTCCATCCTTAGACGTACTTGGCTTTTATATAGATAAAGAATTGTATCAGCAGTGAGACATCTTCTGGAGCAGTAGAAGGATCCCACCATTTTTCCAGCGACCTTGGCAACGGATTTGATGTACGTGTTCCAATTCAGATCAGGAGTAAAGGTCAATCCCAGAAGCTTGCCAAAATATGTAGCCTCTCCAAGACGAAAGCCATCCATTTCAATTTAATGAATTTTAATAAAAATAATTATTGCGTAATAATCTGTCGTGCTGAAATTATCTTTTAAAAATGCCAAACATTACGAAAAATGATCAAATATATGATTAGCTAGAACTATTTTTTACAAAATAAAAACATCGTTATTATCGATCCACCATTTTCTTATTTGAAATAGCGAAAAAAGTGAAAACAACGGATATAAGTCAGTTTGTCATAAAGATATTGTTTTAACTGCAGCACTAATCCTAAAGCGGGTTTAACTGGCTTCCTCCGAAGGTAGAAGTTTCATGGGAGTATGGAATCCGTAAGTGCTCCCTAGTCGCATGTATATACCCATTAGGGGAGATGACGACGTAATGTTTGTGCAACGTTTGACAGGGAGGTGTCGACGTCCTCTTACTTACAACGCCTGATCTTTCCAAATTTATCACCCATCTGGCACTGATCAGGCTCAACGTTGCTTACCTTCGGTGATCTAACGACAACCGGTGTTTCAGCATATTTATGCCGTATTCAGATGGAATAAGTCGCAATAGACTAATCGCTATTTCTCCCTTCTTCAATGAATTTTATTTTTTCTTCTAATTATTTTTCGATTCGATATTCTTTCATAATTTTTGGAATTTAAAAAAATTTCGATATCACATGTATTTACGTAATAAGAATCTTTACTGAAAATGCATTAAGATACACGTCAAGTCTAGGCAATTTATTGTGCTTGGTGGCAGGTGTTTCACTAAAGAGATATTACTATCTTATAAAGCATCATATTCGAAAATGCATGAATAGTCAAATACTACTTGAAAACAATGATGCAATTTTGGCATGAACAGAATTGTGTTATATATATATTTATACTAGCAGGGGTACCCGACATTTCCCAGTTGTTTGGAGGTGTGTGTGTAGGGGTAGGTAAAGTGAAGAATAAGTGAAGTAATAACCCTGTTTAAATATAAAAAACAACGATGTTAAACTTTAGAAAATCGACAAAACCAAAACAAAGAAAAACAGCGAACAAACGTAAAACCTCTTTAAAAAAGAAG
This sequence comes from Euprymna scolopes, assembly GCF_053919585.1. Taxonomy (NCBI): domain Eukaryota; kingdom Metazoa; phylum Mollusca; class Cephalopoda; order Sepiida; family Sepiolidae; genus Euprymna; species Euprymna scolopes. The sequence goes on from NC_136491.1 coordinate 91,222,924, forward strand.
TCGGAAAAAACAAAATAATAGGGGGAAAAATGATGGATGTGTTTGGAAAAACAAAATAAAATAAAGCCAAAAAAATGGCATAAATAACCCTTCGATTCGGTAAGTTCATGGTGCGTTTCAGCCAGTAGAAACCATAGAACGAAAAGGAACGTTATAATTCCATTCCAGTTTTTTTAATCAACTACAAAACGAGAGAAAGCGAAAAAAATGGCATAAATAATCCTTCAATTCGGTTAAGTCCATGGTGCGTTTCACCCAGCAGAAAGCATAGAACGAAAAGGAACGTTAAAATTCCATTCCATTTTTTAAACAACTACGAAGTAAATAAAATCTTAACCGGTGTTCCTTCGTAACAGTCCCTTGTGAATGATCCCGCGACGGTGTTAAGTGGTGGCTGGGGAAGGAGGAATTTATTAGAGAGAAAAGATTTTACCACTTTTATTGATTTTAATCGATTTTGACACTGAACTGTCAGCCGAAAAAAATTAAGAATCTATGATTATCGAGGAAGTGGAGAGGTAATAGGCCTATAACACACTTCAGATATTGTGATGCAGTATGTGCATATTACATTTGCATGAATTTAAACCTTAATAGGATTAAAAATCAAGCTATTTTATGCAAATGTTATATGCACAAACTGCAGCACAATATCTAAGGTGTGTTATAGGCCTATTACCTCTCCACTTCCTCGATAATCGTAGATTCTTAGATTTTTTTCTGCCAAAATCGATTAAATAAATCATATATATATATATATATATATATATATATATGAACAAACAGTTAATAAAATATGTTAAAAACACTTTGAAATGAGGTAAATACATATTTAATCTGAAAAGGAAACACTAGATAAATGGATAGTCCTTAATCCGCGGAGTTTCGAAGAAATACTTTCCTTCTCATCAGAGGGTAGGAATTAGCAACATGCGGGATCGGATTTTGCATGCAGAAGTATTTGATGAAACAAGTAAGTCAAAGATCTTACTTGAAAACAAAAAAAGTGAAGCAGAGGGAATATGGTGAAGAAAAAGGTGATTACACATGAATGGATAGTCTGGTGGAAGATAAAAATCCAGTGACGGTAAAATCCAAATGTAAAACTTCAAGAAAGTTAAAAGAATTTCCATTTGTACAAGTAAAATTCTTTAATATTTATAATATATTTTAATTTTACCATCTTGGATCATTTTGGTAAATTTAATTGTAATTTTTATTTTATATATATATACATATATATATATTAGTAATAAAATTGAGCTTAAAAATAAAATTTTTAATGGTAAGGCAAACCTGTCTGGTTAAAAATAACTCTACCCTAAAGCGGGGGAGGGCAGAGCGGTAGCTCTAGATATATCTAAGGCTTTTGACAGGGTATGGCATGAGGGTCTCCTCGGAAAATAAGATCATACGGTATCACTGGTAGGATACTTAATATAATTAAATCCTTCTTTGATAAGAGAAAAATCCAGGTTGTCCTCGACGGTCGTACATCTAAACAATATGATATAAATGCGGGAGTGCCCCAAAATGTCGATCCTTGGGCCTCTATTGTTCCTAATATTCATAAATGACCTCCCCATTGTCTCTGAGATGAGTATATATGCTGATGACACCACACTCTATAACAGGCACGTCAGGAAAACAAATGAACACATATCTAGGGATATGGTGGAAAAACTAGAGGGTGACCTCCAATATGTAGTGGAATGGGGACAAAAATGGATAGTCACGTCCAAGTCCGCCAAAACTAAACTTGTTTCCTTCAATAATTACAAGAACCCTTCTCTACCACCAATAACAATGGCCAAATACTCTTTATCTGAGAGTACATATTTCTAACTCCTTGGCCTAAGGTTCACAGGAAACATGAGTTGGAACAATTACATTGAAAGCATTGCCAGGGCCGTTGCGAAGAAGGTAGGCTTTCTCTACCGTGCTAGAAAACTACTGACACCCGAAAGTATCCTGTATCTTTATAAGGCCAAAATTCGCTCATGTATGGAGTATTGCTGTTAAATTTTGGCTGCTGTATCAACTACTAGTCTCTCGCTCCTAGATAAGGTTCAGAGGAGAGTCACCAATCTGATAGGTCCTGAACTGGCATCTAAGCTTCAGCCACTGACCCATCGACGAAATGTTACATCCCTCTGCTTGTTCTACAAGTATTTTAATGGTGAATGCTCTTACGAACTGCAAGAACTTGTGACCCCACGACGTAAACTACGTCGACAAACCCGACAGGCAGCTAAATCCAACCCCCACACAGTAGAGATCCCTAGATGTAAATGTTTCTTCCCTAGAACCGATAGAGTTTGGAATTCCATTCCAGGTCCCTGCTTCCCCAACTGTACTGACGTGCAGAAGTTCAAGTGTAATGTGAACCGACATCTTGCTGCCCAAATTCCTACATAGTACCTCAGTAGTTATTGCACCTGATAGTAGCCCCCAACACAAAAGTGGCAATGTGGCTTGTTTGGGGTTAAAATGTAATAAAACAAACTTTTTTAAAAAGTACAGATGATAAAGAGACTTATTTGCATTATCATGTCAACACTTATTGACTTAATAACGTAATAAGCTTCTACTTCTTAATTTATTCCTCTCTCTCTCTCTCTCTCTATATATATATATATATATATATATATATATATATATAGTATTCATTTATATACATAGAGAACAACACAGTATATTATATGAAAAATAAAACTAATTTATATTGGCCATCTACAAGACACAAGCAACCTCCAACAATACAGAAGCATTCCCTACTGTATTCCTAGTGACAGCGGTAATATCCAATCACTAATATGTACTCTCCGGTGGAGGTTGAATCTATTTATATTCGCACCTGTACAAATGGACGTCGATGCATTTATGACTGAGTCATTTTTATTCCAAACGATCTTTGTCAACCTCGTCCCGATTTTATCGTTAAATTCTCTTCTAACCAAATCTTAGACGAGAAATTTACGATTTCCTGTTTTTTTCGATTTTTTTTTTTTTATTATTATTTGATTTTAATTTTTAGGCTCTACGGACGTTTTTTGTTTTCTTTTTCCACCACATTAATTATCTGAATTATTCTTGTCGTTTATTCCGTTTATGATTCCCTGGATTGGTTTCCCGCGTTTTTACGTCACACAGATGGCGATCATTACTAACAACGCTGTCATAATCCTGTGCAGCTAATCATTCTATTGTTTGTTTCATTCATAAAATTTGAATACGGCAAAATTTCTATGAATGTTTAATGAATGATCACAGCTACTATTTTTTTTTCATAAAGACTCATTCTACATTATGAACATTTTTATCTGTGCCGTAAATATTATTTTTATTAATAAGGGTTCATCAGCAAAATGTTGTAATAAATTAGATTAATTAAATAAACAGATGATATTATATCCACAATCAATGAAATAATTAAATTAATGCAAATCTCCTAAATATTGGATGGAACTTAATCGTTTGAAGTAACGAACTAAATATTTGAAATCAATAGCAGAGATTAATTATTTCTGTTAGGGTTTAAGTGTTAATGTTATTCCAACAACTACATACTCACGCAAGATGTCTCTCGTGGTCTGACTGGGGATCAAGTGCCAGCATTTTCTGGAAATACACCACACTCTCTTCTTTGTTAATTTCCTTTTTTCGCGTCCTTTATGGTTATTTTTATTCTCTTTATACTGTCGTAATCCATTCCTACTTGTGTCGTCTTTTCTCTCACCCGCTCTCTTTTCTCTCTTCCTTTTCTCTCTCCCTCCCTCTCTCTCTCTCTCTCTTTTCACCTTATTTTCTTGTTATCACATTAGCATTCGGTATATAGTTGCCTATCTGTTATCCCAACCTGGAATTAAATCCCTTATAAATTTTGTTTCTTTGTGAAACATGATTTGAGCATATTTTAATTCACCATCATCAATAATAATAATAATAATAATAATAATTAAAATAATATTTTGGCGGCGTAGAGAGATAAAAAAAAAGGAACAAACCAAGCCACATGTCCTACAATGTTGTGTCTTTATTGTAAGACCTCTTCTGGATGAATTCATTTAGAAATCTTACAATAAAGACGGAACGTTGATGGACGTGGAATCTGGTTTGTATATATATATATATATATTTGTATTAAAGCCTTGTTTGTTGTCCTTTAAAACAAATCTCGGGTACCCGGTACTGTTATTTCTATGTATTTATCTATTTTAAGTTTAGTTAAAATATTTGCATGTTACTATTTTTATTAAGTTCAATAAATAAATGATTAAAATATTATTAATTTCATTTAATTACTTTCAATAAGATTCTTTTATATTATATAAAACAGCATAAAGGATGATTATCTCCCTTTGATCATTTTCCTAGCCAAATACGATTATCTCCCTTTATTTTTTAAATCTATTATTTAATTCAAACTAGGCGTTACTAACGTATTCTAGTCGTTAAAAATATTCCATTGGCGTTCACTTTGAAAATTCAACAGTTCAAGCATTTATAAGCTACATTTAACATCCAAATGAATGCTTTGACGATAATTACGATTTTCAAAAGGCGAACAATTTCAAGGTATATTTATATATATATATATATATATATATATATATATATATATATATATATATATGTGTGTGTGTGTGTGTGTGTGTGTGTGTATTAAATTTTCTTAAAAACATCTTAGTATAAACTTATATTTAAACTAAATTCAGCTTTATAATTTTATTCTAATTTTTATTCTAAACTTATCTTACTTTGTTTATCAACATCAATATGTAACCATTTTCCTTTATATTTTAATATTTTCCAGATACATCTGCCTTACTTAAAAAAATGCTAGGTTTATTTATGGTGTCTTTTATTAAAAAAAAAAAACACCCAATATTTTTGCTGATGAGGAGACTTTGTTTCAAAAAAACTATATGTTAAAATTATGGTCCACGACTTAATGTCTATCTCAATAAAAACATCGTTTCCGAAACGATCGTACAATTTATTGGCTTTGCTGTGTTCCTTCTTATAAAACAATTTTTTTAATTTTTAATTTGAATTTGAATTATAAATTATCAATCATCGTACTAAATATATATATATATATATATATATATATATATATATATATATATATATATATATATATATGAATGTAGATTAGAAATTCTAACATTTATTGTTCGATGCAAGGGATACAAATGAAAAATGTCTTCACTGGATAGAGTTTCGAAGAATAGCTCTTTTCCTCGGGAGAAAATAGTTAGTAAAATAACAGCTATAATTTTGCTGGTTAGCACAAGAACTGAAAACTTCAAAATCTGAAGAAAGTAATTTTTAGAAAGTAATATATAGATATATGTTCAAATGATATGACACGTGGAAACCAAGTAAAAATGTATTGATCCATCAAGAATTCAAAGGAGAAATTAGAATAATAAAACACACACACATATACGAAAATCCATGGGTTAAAGATTTTTCATTATTCTAATTTCTCCTTTGAATTTTTGTTAGATCAATATATATATATATATTAATTAAAAGCCCCCCTCTTTGGGTAGAGCACTTACGTAAATAATCTCACCCGCTACTTAAATCGCTGAAAAATGCGAAGCTCGTTGTTTGTTTGTTTACGAACAGACGATTTGAGCACTATAAAGGTGATGGCGGGTGTATATTTAAATAGACATTACGACGAGTTATTTACGGGCGTCAATTCCATGGTCGAGTGGGAGAACCGCCGACTGTCAACACAACGGTTCTAGGTTCAATCCTTGGCTTGGGGGAGACGCTAGTCTAGCGGCACTGATGAGTTGTGATACAGCGAAACAGGACTGTATTTCGATGACTACAAATATATATATATATATATATATATATATATATTATGAATGAATTTAACAAGTTCTCAATAAAAGAAAAGCAAGATATATTTCTATTAATATAAACAAATTTACACGATCGCGACAATGGACGTGCTAATGTTTTGGACAAATGGTCTATTAAAACCGGAAGTCCTCTTTATGGGATTTAATAAATGGTTGTTTTTTGCAGAAGAAACCAGTCCTCAATATATATATATATATATATATATATATATATATGTGTGTGTGTTAAGATTTGGTTATTAATGTTATTCTATTCCTTGCATACTTACACTATATTCTCTATTTGTTTGAGAGGGGATCAAGTGACAAAATTCTTCTGCAAATGCATCACACTCTCTTCTGTGTCGAGAGCAAACACAATTTTAATTCTTCTCGTTATTGAGATCTTATTATTAGCAACCATTTTTCTTTCTCACTTTCTTTTTATTCTCTCTCTCTCTCTCTCTCTCTCTCTCTCTCTCTCTCTCTCTCTCTCTCTCTCTCTCTCTCTCTCCTTACAATCGTATCCCACACTTGTGATGTCTCGCTATCACTCTCTCCCTCTCCCTATCTATCTCTTCTCTTTCTCTTCTTATTTTCTCTACCACATTCCACCAATCTAGTCAATCTCCTTCTACAACGTCACAAACCGTTTATCGACAGTATATCAGTTGCAAGGGTTTACACATTGCCAGCAACGTTTTCGTTTTGTGATTCAAAGTACTTCATCCTCATGTCACGTTAGTTTGATTGTTTGTTTAACTGGTATTTAGCGCGCTTACATTATAGAGGAAAATTGTTTTAGTTTTTAACTTTGAAAACGTGATTGGGTTTTGCAAAAGGGAAATAAAATAAATATCATCTATGTTTAGGATATTTTAGACTAATAAGCTACTATCTTAAGATAGATTGACCTGGTACCACAAACGCCTTGCTTAGAGGTGATCGCTTTAACCCATAGTAGTTAATATAGTAGTTAATAGTTGACTCATAATAATTATATATGAGTTTTAAAACCTATTGGAATCAGGTTTCAGAAAGCAAGCTCAGAATACAGTTTATATTACAACTTATTGTAATGCAGCTAGAAAGGCAGCCATGTTATCGTATATGAACGTCATCTCAGAATTTCAATTCTGATCAGGGGCGTATATACCTGGCTTTTAGCCTTGTATCTTATACATTATATACCCTTGCATTAAAACATCATATATGAATCTTTCTTTCTGAAAATTGATTTGGGTAGTTTTTTTAATCCATTCATAAATAGTGTCTCTTTTGTTTTCATTTTCTTATCACTTTTTTTTCCTGGGGATGGGGCATTCTACCGAATGCCAAACATTCTTCCATTAGTTTACTTACTCCAACCGAGATATCTTTTTAAGATTCTAACCGTCCCTTTAAGTGTTATTGTTTGTATTTCTTTTGCGCATGATTCACAGGGTATATTCGCCAGATAGTTTTGGAAAATCTTTTTCATTAGCCCGGTTTCTACTATAATGACTGGTATGATTGATATTTAAGATTCCAGTTTCTTTTCATGTCGAACATGAGTCTTTGGTATTTTGTTATTTTCTCCCTCTCTTCTCTGTTAAGGCCAGCATCATTAGAGACGCTTACTTCAACTATGGTTGCTACTTTCTCCTTCTTGTCCTATATCACTATGTCAGGCTTAATAGCTCCATTTTCTAGGTATGTAGCTGTAGAAATTTCGCAGTCATAATAGATAGTGCAGGACTAATTTCCCATTGTTCTTTCTTGTACATGTTCCCAAGATTATGTATGTCTGTGTGCGCGCGTGTACGTGGGCAGAAAATCGTTATTTAAGCAGGTCTAACTGAATATGATTGAGTTTTATATATATATATATATATATATATATATATATATATATATATATATATATATATAATTTTCTTGATTATCTACTCGACAAGGCGAACAATTATTCTGTCCTCCTTTGGTAGAGTGTATAATGTGGCTCAAAGTATTGTTCTTTCGGCCATTACTCAAGCGCTTTCTTTTTTCGTGATCATCGTATTTTAAGTATTTTAGAGACAGGTGTTGCTCGTTTGATTTTACGCTAACCGAAACCAGAGAATTGCTTACCGCGTCGAGAACAGAGCAATCATAATCCAAAAACGAGAAAACATTTCTGTATATAATAAAACTTGTTGATATGTATGTATATATATTTGTATATATATGGTTGTGCTTACATATGTATCTGTGCACACGAACAGTTTTTTTTTTAATCTTGGAATCTATATAAAAAGGTTTAACTTATTATTTTAGTCATTCGTTAAAAAATATTTCGTCAGTAAGTAAGTTAATCTCCTGCAACCGCTAAATCTAAAGCTTTCTCGAACTCACAATAGTTTTAAGCCTTCAAGGATCATTAGTTGTTTACCATGAAACACTGTTTCGGAGATTTAAATTCAAAATAGTATATTAAATTATGGTTCCCGAGCAGTGTTGATCAAAGACCACCTCCTTTAACAAAATGTTCCAGATATTGCATCCAGGTTTTGCTTTCGATTAAGCTATACAGTTTTATGAAAACATAGGTTTTTCCGAATATTTTTTTATGATTTATGTATACAATGTATTCTATATAGGACAAGGTGGTAGCCCACAGGAAATGTTCCGATGAGAGTCTTTTTTAATTTCTTTATTTATTTATTATTATTTTTTTTTTTGCAATGTTATGAATTTTTCTCTTTGAAAACTTTCTGTTTTAAGAGTTCTTTAAAGAAATATCCAATATTGACATTCAACGCTGCCAAGACAAAGCTCGTTTCCTTTAATAATTACATGAAACCTTACCAACCACCAATAGCTATGGCTAGAGATACTTTACCTGAGACCATTTCGTTCAAGCTCCTTGGCTTAACATTCACAGGAAGCATGAGTTGGAATAGATACATCGAGATTATTGCTAAGGCTGCTGCAAAGAAGGTGGGCTCTCTCTACCATGCTAGAAAGTTACTTACGCTTGAAAGTATCGTGTACCTCTACAAAGCCACCATTCGCCCATGTATGGAATACTGCTGTCACAATTGAGCTGCTGCATCTGCTACTAGTCGTTTGCTCCTGTACATGGTCCAAAGAGTCGCCAATCTAATAGGTCCCGAATTGTCATCTAAACCTCAGCCCGTTGCCCACCGACGAAATGTTGCATCCCTCCGCCTGTTTTACAAGTATTTTAATGGTAAATGCTCTGACGAACTACACGCCCTTGTACCCCTTCTACGAAAATAATCCCAACAAACCCGACAAGCAGCGAAGTTCCACCCTTACATAGTTGAGATCCCTAGATGTAAGAAAGACTTTTACTCTAATAGCTTCTTCACCAGAACTGCAGGACTTCGAAATTCTCCTCCGGTTTCCTGCTTCCCCAACTGTACTAATGCAGGAGTTAAAGTGTAATGTGAACAGACATCTTGCTGCTAAACTCCCTTATTAGTACCCTTACAACTTAGGTCCCTGATAGTATCCCCCTACATCAAAGTGGCAACGTGACTTGTTTGGGGGAAAATGTAATAAAAAAAATTCAAATGCAGCTAAATTTAGTTGAAGACATGGCAATTACAACCATCGTCCACACATATACTTAACTTCTCTTGGTAGCAAAGTAGAGTTAAATTTATTATTTATCATAAGAAGTGTAGAACTCAAAACCTCGTGGCCAGAAGCAACACCTCGCCTACTATAAAAACATTATAGAAAACAAATGTTGTGTATATGTTCAAATGCCTATTAGGAGAATGTTACTCCCAAAATAAATATAAGATTAATATATACATTGGACATACAACGATGACTTTGTCCCGTCGACTTACTATGGATTGAAATAACACTAACAGCATAAACTACAATTTAATAAAAGAATATAACTTTCCCGCCCTCTAATCTAAGATAAATCCTTGTTGATAATACAAAAAATGGACAAAACAAAAATAGTTTTAAAAAGTTAATAATTCTCGACGCATCTCATATTAGAATCCAGATCCTACTATTAATAACATCGCATTCGAGAAGAGAAACAACGTATTGAAATGCATTGGCGTAGCGCGTAAATGATACGCTTTGCTAATATTGACCAATAGACTCGTTGATTTTAAAACTCTGATTTTTAATTAACTTAGTTTTTTTCACTGACTTTTAAGCTTCCATTACTCTATAGAATTCATTGTGTATTGACTTTTCACTTTTCTACTTTTCATTTTTGCTTTTATTCACTTTCACCTCATGAACTCCATGAATTCCATCTGAAGATGATTCGCAGCCGAATCGAAAGAGCTCTTGATAACTATAGAACTTTCATTAATACTTTCGATTTTGGCATGAAGAATATTATACATAAATCGAAAAAAAATAAGAAAAAAAATGAGAAAGCAAATTATCTTCGTTGTATTATAATAATGTCTGCTAGAATGAAAAAATAACAATGTATGTATTTATATATATGTGTGTGTGTGTGCACATGTATATACATGCATATGTATATGTACATATGTATGTATATGTACATATGTATATATGTATGTATATGTACATATGTACATATGTATGTATATGTACATATGTATATGTATGTATATGTACATATGTATGTATATGTATGTATATGTACATATGTATGTATATGTATGTATATGAACATATGTACATATGTATGTATATGCATATATGTATGTATATGCATATATGTATGTATACGCATATATGTATGTATATATATGTACATATGTATATATGTATGTATGTGTACATATGTATATATGTATGTATATGTACATATGTATATATGTATGTATATGTACATATACATATGTATATATGTATGTATAGGTACATATGTATATATGTATGCATATGTATGTATATGTATATATATATATGTATATGTACATATGTATATGTGTATATGTACATATGTATATGTACATATGTATATATGTATGTATAGGTACATATGTATATATGTATGCATATGTATGCATATGTATGTATATGTATATATATGTATATGTACATATGTATATGTGTATATGTACATATGTATATGTACATATGTATATATGTATGTATATGTACATATGTATATATGTATGTATATGTACATATGTATATATGTATGTATATGTACATATGTATATATGTATGTATATGTACATATGTATATATGTATGTATATGTACATATGTATATATGTATGTATATGTACATATGTATATATGTATGTATATGTACATATGTATATATGTATGTATATGTACATATGTATATATGTATGTATATGTACATATGTATATATGTATGTATATGTACATATGTATATATGTATGTATATGTACATATGTATATATGTATGTATATGTACATATGTATGTATATGTACATATGTATATATGTATGTACATGTACATATGTATATATGTATGTACATGTACATATGTATATATGTATGTACATGTACATATGTATATATGTATGTACATGTACATATGTATATATGTATGTACATGTACATATGTATATATGTATGTACATGTACATATGTATATATGTATGTACATGTACATATGTATATATGTATGTACATGTACATATGTATATATGTATGTACATGTACATATGTATATATGTATGTACATGTACATATGTATATATGTATGTACATGTACATATGTATATATGTATGTATATGTATGTATATGTATATGTACATATGTATATATGTATGTATATGTATATATGTATGTATATGTACATATGTATATATGTATGTATATGTGCATATGTATATATGTATGTATATTTACATGTATATATATGTACATATGTATGCATATGTATATGTATATATGTATGCATATGTATATGTATATATGTATGCATATGTATATGTATATATGTATGTATATGTACATATGTATATATGTATGTATATGTATATGTATATGTATATACGTATGTATATGTACATATGTATATACGTATGTATATGTGTATGTATATATGTATGTATATATATGTATGTATATGTACATATATATATATATACATATGTATGCATATATGTATATGTGCATGTATATATGTATAAGTGCTTTCTTAATGTATATATTCTCATTTATCTTCTTTTACTGTCTTATTTTACTCTTGTTTACGTTACCTATATCTCTCATTTTCTCTTTTATTTCTCTTTATCGTTCTATATTCCCTTTACACTATTTCATAACCTGCTTGTTTTGTAATTCAAATTTCTTCTCTTGTTCCACTTAGAAGAAAGCAATCTAACCCATAATAGACACCGCTGACGTCTCTATTCAATATTATTATTATTATTATTATTATTATTATTATTATTATTATTATTATTATTATTGTTATTATATCAATCTTTTGTATCTGATGTCACATTTTAATTAAATTCTTTTGCTAACTGATTTTATTAACTCATTTCAGAACACAGAAATCGGTACATTGATTAAAACCGTGACGACCTTCGACCCCGATAATGGCCCCGGAGGATCAGTCACTTACTCCATGCAGGTAGGTCACGACCTCTCCATCATTCATTATCTTGCATTATTCTCTTGCTAGAACCGAGATCTGATCAAGACATATTTCCATTCACCTGCCTCTTAAATCTCACTTATCCAAATACTTTGAAACTCTCATCAGACGTTGTCGAAAAACGAAGACCGCGTTTACTTCGATTCTTTAATACGACTAGGGCGCGTTCGATAATTCACGTCTTTCCTTGGCTTAGGAGAAGATAAAGACGATAATAACCTTCGCGAGAAGATTGCTTTACGGGACTAACGGCGCTTTCCGGTTTGGTTTGCTATTAGATATACTTTCTCTTAGACTGATTGCCTTAACAACAGTTGAGAAGCGTCATCTATCCCTATGTGGTATCCCCTTGTAATATCAGAAGAAGACTAATAGGTGCTACAAATACCCGAGGGTGATTTGAATCTGTGTAAGATAATATACGCACCCTCATGCCCAAGTTAATTTTCATAATCATAATTAAATAGAATATATCTTTAATTCAGAGTGAAGCTGAGATAAATATCTTTTAAATGATTATATAATAAGTGTTTTGGGGTTGTTTTTTCTTGTTGTTTTTACATCCATATATACTGACATGGTCATCCACTTGTACGGACCGACTCGAACTTGCTCAGCTTCGGCGCTCTAACTAAAACCGATGTTTATGGCATATATTTATATAGGAGGACGTCGACACCTTCCACCAAAAATTGCAAAACCAAACGTCGTTATCTCTCCTGGCGAGGATATACAGACGACTGTGATTGTATATAAATTTGATATTCCCATGAAATGTCCCGCCTAGGGTGAAAGCCGCTTCGGTTCGATTTCGTTATTATGTAAAATAGTCATTATTTATTATATATTTATTTATATTTTATTTATAATAGTTATTGTTTTGTTGAAATACAAATTTGACAAGACCACCAGTTATGAAATAATTGCTTTTGGTTTCGTTTTACTTCATTCGAAATTCTCAGAAATCAAGGGGCCTCTTCCTGGGGTTAACACTGCATCTCTATATGAGATACCTAGGTATTCGAATATTCGATTAAAGTTTCCCTTTACATCTCAAACACTTTACTTTTCTCCAATTAACCATTTAAATATGTTGAAGTATATCATTTTTGTGATCTTTGGGTTTTATCGGATTCCAGAGCAAGGATTTATGTAGGTTAGTGAGGTATTCAGTTTCGCGCTGATACTTGAGATAACTTCACTTAGAAAAATGTGCACTATTTATCGTCAAAGTTAGCGTAGGTTATCCACACCGAATAGATATTATTTGGGTCGAGAATGATATGTGATTTTGAATATTGAGTCAGGATTTACTCGTAAGGAAAAGTATTATCATGTTAGTTCGCCCTGACAAATTCCTGTGCGGAAAGACGTAAGACACTCTAGGATAATATCTAATTAGCATTCAAGTTCTCTCCAGTAGACATATTGACAATTTTCATTTAAATTATGCCCTAAATTTTCATCCACAAAACAAGATGGTTTAGCCTGGAGCACTATAATGCGTTAAACATCTCTTAGCCTCTCAACTATCTACTTTTCTCATGTTTTGTGCGACTTGTACGTCCATATGAAAAAATGTAATGTTCTTTTTCATTTGCATCTGTCCTAGTATTGCATAAAGCGACTGATTATGACCGATTTGAAAACCTCTCTGGCTTCACGATTACATGAATGGATTTGAAGATCAAGTGACCATATTTGAGCTTATGACTGGAAATAACGAAGAGAAAATATTTTAAATTAAAACAAGAGCATAAATCAGTCGTGAAATTGTATTACGTTGCTTGAAAACAAAAGGATTTGTCAAAGACTTGTATTTTCTGTACATCTCCATATTGCGTGAAGTATTCAAAAATGTTTTGCTACGAAAACGTTGATGGCTCCAAATTATTTAACTGGTCAGATTTAGATTTTATATTGTGGTCATTAAAACACTTCGATTCATCGATCAAATTTGACAAAACCGGAAGTTGAATTATTGAATTAGAGGAAAAGCAATCTGGCCTGCAAAAAGTGCATGGGCAGCCCCCTCGGCATTCCTAAGTAGTAGCACCTCAGGTGATTATCCGTGAACCAACTTCTCAAAGAAAGAAGGTAAAGCCTGGGAGCGTGAAGCCCCTAGAACTGTACAGAACTAAAGCCATACCTCAGTCAACAGGGCACAAGATATCTTAGCAATAGTTTGGACTCTGTTGTTTTTTGTACCGAGGGATATCTCCTCAATATTCTGACGTTCACCTAACCGTTCAATGTCAATGTCAAGGTCGTATAAGATAAGAAATTAATTTGCTATAATATTGAAGTGCCTTCACGATGAGCAGAATTGATGTTATTGCAGTGTGACTTTCACCTTTTCTTTGACTTTGAACTCTGACATAGATATCTCCAAATTAGTTTGGTTCTAAGTTAAAGCATGACAGATATTTTGATGAAGTTTGTTTAGGATTGGTCAAGTGATATGGACGCTAGATTGTATATTATCAAAGAACTCAATATAGTGACAAACTCGACCAGAAACATAATTCCCGCTTCGAAGAAAGAAATTCCAATAAAGAAATCAATAATTGGACAAATATACAACTGGATGTTTCGTCATCTTGAATATAACTACAAGATTAAACGTCAATACGAGCTTTAGATGGCAAGGCCTCAATGGTCGTGTGGGTTTAGCGAAACATTTAAAAGAGGCTGATTTGATAGCTGTGATCGAACAAAAAACTAGTAGTGACCGATAGAAAGGAGTGGTTGTGCTATTGACTGATCAATTTATTAATTGTTGGCAATTTCACTGCTGCAGTCGCAAGATGAATTTTATTTAATTATCTATTCCAGATGAAATATTATCACATTTACATGCTTTATATAGTTCGAACTGTTTTTGTTTTTTTCATTTTGGATTTTGCCATTTTCACACGATCTCGACTCTTGTATTGCTCGACATTCTTCAATATAACGACACCCAAAGAATCAATTATACTATACAAGACAAGTTTGTTCACGATTAGTCAAAAATAAAAAATAAAAGTTTTGAAAGAGAAAACTGGTAAGGACATGAACGAGGAAACTATTAAAAACAAAGGTGGACATTAGAATTTTAATTCAAGGAAGAAACACCTGGGCAGTATCGCTAATAAAGTACACTGGACCATCCATAGAAAAAAAAACTTGTGCACTTTGATCAGAAGACAAGGAAACTCATAACAATGCACACGGCATTACACCCAAAAGACAACACTGGCCAACTTTATGTAAAAAAAGAACAAAAGAGAAAATTGACATAAATCTAAAAGACTGT
This sequence comes from Euprymna scolopes, assembly GCF_053919585.1. Taxonomy (NCBI): domain Eukaryota; kingdom Metazoa; phylum Mollusca; class Cephalopoda; order Sepiida; family Sepiolidae; genus Euprymna; species Euprymna scolopes. The sequence goes on from NC_136491.1 coordinate 91,238,674, forward strand.
AGAAACACAAAAATACTTAGAAAAATACAAGTCAACAAATATATCTATATATATATATATATATATATATATATATATATATATATATATAGATAAAGACAATACGTAAAGATACAGAAAGATTAAGCACCGCAGCGAGATACACCGCCAATAATTCAGATAAAAAGGAAAATAACTCAAAATTAGAAATAATTCTAACGACACAACTTAGGGAGCAGATCGATCACTCCCTAAACACTCGTGAACTACTACTCTAGAAAAAAACAGCAAAATGAAAGACATACGACTTATTACAGAAAGATGAAAAGATTTAAGAAAGGTAAAAAAATAAGCAGAAAAAGAACGTAGACATGGCCTGTCTTGATTACAATAAACTCTACGACACTATCCCATAAGCATGAATGATTGAATTCTTAAGAATGCACAAGATCTCACAAGATTATTAATATTATTAAGAAAGCAATTTAAACATGGAGACTGGAAATGATAGCAAGAAGACAGCATTTGACTTAGATAAAAATACAGAGAAGCATCTTCTAAGAGGACTCACTATGACCATTAATGTTTATCATTATTAAGATACCACTAAACTACATACCTAGAAATTGCCGGATAAAAGTTTGCAAACACAGACCAAAGAATAAACCACCTCATGTATATGAATGATGTGAAGTTGTTTGCTAAAAGACGCAAGGGAACTGGAACAGCGGATAAACAAAACCAGAACATTTAGCCAGGATATTGGAATAAAATTTGGGATGGAAACGCGGGCATTACTAAAAAGGAGAAACTAGGTACATCACAAGGTATGGAACTGCCCAATCAATAAAAGATGTGGGCGCTTGATGAAACTGACATCTACACATATTTAAAGGTGTTGGAAGCAGACACCATTACATTTACAGAAATGAAAGACAAAATTGGAAAAGAGTACATGAGAAGAACGCGGAAACTATTAGGAACAAAACTATACAGTAGAAATTTAATTCATGGAATAAACACCTGAGATGTATCCTTAATAAAGTACACTAGACCAGCGTAAGGACAGACAGAAGAAGAACTTGGGTTCTTTGATCAGAAGACAGCGAAAACTAATGTCAACGCATAATGCTTTACACTTCAATGACGATACGGACCGACTCTACGTGAAAATGAACCGAAGGAGGAAGAGGCTGATGACTATGAAGAAGACACAAAAAAGACTTAAATGCATAAGTAAAGATACAGAAAGATTAAGCACCGCAGCGAGATACACCGCCAAGAATGATACACCTAGATGTGTCTAAGAAAAAGACACATAAACATATAATCAAAATCCCTACTGAGAGCAGCACAGAACAATGTGATTAGAACCAACTATATAAAAGATAAGATATATAAAGCACAAGAAAAAAAGTAAATGTAGACTCTGTGTGCAAAGAGACGAAATAATAAACCACATGAGTTAATGCAGCAAATTATCCCAATAGGAATATAATGGAAGGTAAGATTACATGAGGAAGGCTAATGACTACATCTCGGTCATGCGGATAAATGGTTTTAACACAAACCGGCAACAGTACAGGAAAATGAAGACAACAAAATCCTTTGTGACTTGAAGATACAAATAGATATACTAATCCAAGCAAAAAGATCAGACGTACTAGTAATTGACAAGAAGGAAGGATATTGCCATGTTGTAGATTTCGCCGTACCAGCAGACCACAGGGTGGACATCATAGAGATAGAAGAATGAAAAAATACGCAGTACTTGCAAGAGAACTGAAAAGAATATGAAACCTGAAGAAAGTCAATATAATACCAATAATCGTAGGGGCACTGAGAACAGCTGAAATCTTAAAGAAAAACGCTCGAATGCTGAAACTAATCCACATCAGCGACAAACGGTAATCAGATATGTAGAACCTGCAATAGAAGTAAAACAAAAAAGACGCCCCCCCTCAAAAAAACTGTAGTGTAAGCACGACTAGCACTACACCAAATAGTTGAAGGGTCAAGGTGGATGGGAAGACCGAGGTAAGAAAGCACTAACTTGACCTTTACTGGATGAGTACAAATAGAACTAGGACCTTGAAGAGGTTATAGTCACCCAAACGTCAGTAAATAACAATGGTGGTTGCTAATTAGAAATCAAATGTAGGCGGCTGTTGCGAGAACGTAAATGTATTTGCAATTGTTATCGAAAGAAGTGGAAACTTGAGGAGACCTGTTATCACACAGACTCCAGAGAACACTACATGTCGTTCTCAAACAGAAAGTTTATATGTAAATTCCACAAAATAGTAGTGAAAAATTAAAGAGAATAAAAGAAATAAGAATGGTAAACATTGTCCAGACCTCCAATGGATAACTGAGAAAAATGATGGGTCATGGTTCGGTAAATGTGAATTCCATTCAGTAATCACACTTTCTACTGATAAAACGATCGCCAAAGTGTCCTTGAATATCCATGGTAGTAGTAGTAGTAATAGCAGCAGGAAACATACACTCTTCCTCTTAATGCAAATAAGGTCTTTGTAAAAAATATTATATAAACACGTCTGTTAAATAACTAAAAAGTTCAAATTAATAATTAAATACACATTTAGGTGAACATTTTTTTAAACTCTGAGAAAGTCAGTAATTTTTATGAATATGTTTAACCAATGGAGTATTTGAAATATAGAATTGTTTTATTGTTGAAGCTCATTTAATTAAACTATGTAATTTTTTTCAAGTGTTCAACAGAAACATATTTTATTATAAATTTTTCATATTTCATTATGAATTTTTCTGCGATAAATTTTTCTTTTTTTTTTTCGCAATTATCTTTACCAAGTAAATCAATGTTTGTAAACCACATGACATTTCTGTGTTTTATTTGCGTTTGTTTACGTTCGTTCACATGATTTAAAATCAATGCATTAATATAAACCCAAAAGGAAAACACTTTCCATTCCAAATTTCACACAACGTTTGCAATGAAAAATATCTAAGAATGCATTTTGAATCTGATGGTCGATTTTTAACAATATATTTTCATGAGTCATTCTGTTCCTTGAAGACAGGCATCAAAGCTCCAGTGTATAAAGATAATTATTTTTCAGGTTGTTAAGGATAAGCTTTATCTTTTCAACTCTTTGAATCAATTCTAGGCATTTAATTTGATGGATAAAAAAAAAACCTTCATTTTAAGCCTCTTTTGGTATTTGACCAGTCCATTTAGCATAATGGTTATAGTAGACCTTAATTGAAAGGGAAACTGGGGTTATATCCTTGAGCGAGTCATATCAATACTTAAAAATTGGTACTTGATACACTTTTGCTAGATTATCAGCATTATTAGAGGAAATTTAAGTGCAAGTAAAATATTATTGGTAATGGAGTGTTGTCATCTTTTACACCTCGGTATATTAACTAATTCAGATCGAGCCATTGGTTCGTCCTCAACTATAGTCAGCCATATAGGTATATTTCATTTTATTCAATTTCAAAATAACAGCTCAATCCTTCTCACTCTCTAATATATATATATATATATATACCATTTGAGTATATATATATATATATATATATATATACTCAAATGACCTTGTAAGGGGTGTTGTACCCCAATATCCGGTTTACAACTTCCAGTTGCGCATGAGTACTTAAACAAATAATCAACGCGACAATAAAACGTATTGTTTTATTGTGTACGTTTTCAGCGTCCTAATTGTTTTTGTTTTTTTTCGCGTTTAAATTATCCAAATAAACAATTGTTAATACTTTCTGCATATTTTTACATCGTTCATTTCCGTATTACGTTCAAGTTATTTTAACGTAATTTTCTTACAAATAAATCTACTTCAGCCCATTGGCAACCATAAGAGCATTTTACAACGACGGTTTACCCACCGCCTTCTTTTTTTTAAATTTATTCTCCATTTTTTTAATACACCTTTCTTTAAAAAAAACATCCATACAATTTCTTCTACACTACCAACATAAATAACTCCGAAAAAGTTTTTTATTTGCGTTACAAATAAATAATCAACACGACAATAAGTCTATTGTTTTACTGTGTACCTTTTCAGCGTCCCAATTGTTTTGTTTTTCGCGTTTAAATTAGGAGATATATCAAAATTTGAATTTAACTTTAAGTATTATGGTATTTGTTCAGTGCACATTTACCTATAAGTATAGCAACCCACTTATAATTCAATGGATGTAAGTTTTTTTTAAATAAACAATTATAAACATAACGACTCCTAGAAATCTATCTATATTTCTTTTTTCATGGTAATATACTTTCATAGAAATGTTTCTGTTATGTCACAAAAACTATTTTCTTTACGTCACAAGTGTGACGCCATACATTAATTCCATAGCTAATATAACATACTGACCCAACGGGACACGGGTAGTCTAGCATATATATATATATATATATATATATATATATATATATATATATATATATATATATATAGTGTGTGTGTGTATAAGGTATCTGAGGACACCTTAAACACTTTTCGAAAAACAAAATAAAACTTAAATCGTTGGAATTAACAATTTTTGTAACAACACAAATAAATATAATATAAATATGCGGTTTATGATGCATATATCCTTGTTTGGATTCTATCACCACAAACATTTGTGAGTCGTTTATAGAAAGACGTAACAAGAAGATACATACATTTGAATGACATGCATTTTTAATATCTATTGTCTTATCATCAGAAAAACAGTTATGATCTCATCAAAATATTTTTATAGATAATGGCTTAGTAACCCTTTTCTACACACACACATATATATATATGGAAAAAAGTTTCATGGGAGTATGAAATTTACAAGCGGTCCACAGTTTATCTCCGTCAGTAAAGATGACAATGTTAGGATTTTGCAGTTCTTGCAGGGGCGTGTAGACGTGCCCCTATATACAGCACCTGGTAATCCCAAATGGTCACCCATTTGATATAGGTCAGGCTTAACGTGGCTTTACTTCTGTGATCTAACGATAATCGGTGTGTAAACGTTATTGAGGCATATATATATATATATATATATATATATATATATATATATATATATATATATATATGAATGAGAGAGAGAGAGACTGTTCAGAAAATTGATGGCATAGCATTGGGATTGTATTCTATAGATGGAGCTTCATCGTTTTGGCAATAATACTCCATTACGCGTATAATTTCCTGCGTTATTATTTAAGTGTCTTGATCATGTTAATTTATCTGCGTTTGGTCCGTTGTATGCTATTACCTGGCATAAGAAAGCCAGCATTTTCAGGACACTGATCGGTTTCCTTATGTTGATTATCAAAGGATCCTCAGCTAATCATGACACTTAGACATTTTATGAACTCAATTGCTTTTATATTTGTTTCAAGTCATTTTATAGGCATAGATGTTTGCGGCTGTATTAGGCCCAGCCTTATTGTATTTGCGATCTTGTCAGAGGAACACTGTTGTCAATGTCATATGCAGAAAGTACAATGCATTATCATACACGCTGTATATTTTACATGTTTACAAGTAAAATTTTTATCAGTATATATATATATGTGTGTGTGTGTGTATGTTCTATAAACAAATGGTAAATATTTGAAGTTTTTCTATTTTTTAATTCATTATAATGAATAATTTTTTTATTTTATTGATGCTATCCTTTTAATAAAGTGTTTATCTTTAAAAATATATGGTCATCTTTGCTTTCTTTCCTGTGCATAATGAATTTGATAAATTCGATAGATTTTACTTCTATCATGCTAATGTATAAACACACCGTTATATTTTATGTTTTTCTAAAATATTTCTGATATTCTGTTTTTGAAAGTTTATTTAAATGTATATTGTATGGTATACACTGCCTAAATAGTCATTGTCAGTAATAGTTTAGTAATATTTGATTGGGCAAGTGTTCAGGAGAAGTCGAGAAAGATCCTAGGTTATTTTCGACGTACGTAATTATAGAAATCTGAATTTCCTAAATAAATGCTTATTGTATGATCTCCGTTTTTATCTCCCTCTCGTTCCCTTTCTTTCTCTCTCTCTCTCTCTCTCTCTCTCTCTATATATATATATATATATATATATATATATATATTGTGCGTGTGTGTACAGAGAGAGAGGGAGAGAAAAAAAGAGTGATTGATTAAATTGTTGTTTTTTCTAGATCACAAGAAACTCCAGCCTTTATAAAAGTATACTAAATTACGGGTAGAACTATATTATAGTAATAATACCTTTTATTATATGAACATACATGTTTCAACCTCATCATTCCTGTCAATCATCAATAAAGTTGAAGGAACTGTATTTTCAACGAGATCCCAATTGAAATATGCATTCTCATATGCAGCCAATAATGTTTGTATAAACAAAGACATTTAAACTATATATGTGTGTGTGTGTAATTCGAATTCATATAAGTTCACTAAAAAAGTGTGTCCAGTAAACTATCGTGTTTATCTTACTATAGATATAAAAATACAATAATGTAATAACATTTTCAATTTATTTTATAAAAAGGTGTATATCTACAATCGTTTCTGTCATTCACAAATGCATTTGTCCTGATATTCATAAGTTCAAGTTACGATTTTTCAAATACTTGTGCAACGATTTTTTTTTTCAAACAAATAAATCCCATAACACAAATGGTTATTAAGTTTTTTTTTATGGTTTGGAATTCCTTTCTGTGATTTGCCCGTATAAATGTATTTGAAAGCTTTTCTTCATTTTATTTTCTTTCTTTTTTTTATAAATAAGACCATGTATGATTGTTTTAGGTGAGTTTTATGAAAATACAGCGGGTTGATGGTTTTACACTTGTTTGGTTTTATTTGTTGAAAAGAAGCTCACCAGAGAAGTCTTGGAAACATGCCTTCAAGTTATCGCTATGAAGCCAAATCTGCTTATAAATATGCAGAAACGATCGTAGTAATGAACTTTTAAAGAAACATTGGAAAGTTATTGTATTGCATACAGACGTGATTTCTTTTTATTTTATCATATATGAAATGCTTTCAATAAGTTGCCAGACGTTTTTCCTACATACATTTAAAATTGTCGTAGACTCTGGAATATTCAGTTCATTGTTGCGATACATCTTATGATATGACCGACCAATTTTTATGATTTCAGGTTCAAATGAACAGCTACGGCAGGAATCGGAATACAGCCTGATAAAGCCTGATTGTCACAGCTAGTAAACATCAAAAATGCAATCTGTACGTGAGGACACTTTAGAAGTACGATATGCAATAAAATTATATTTTTAACTTGGAAAAATGCAACAGAAATGCATGGAATACGTCAGACTGCTTTTCTATCATCTTGCATGAATCCAGCATCATTTTTCGAGTAGCATAAGGGGTGAGAGGCGTTGGACCAGTAAAGAATTCAGAACACCAGAGTTGATGGGCCAAATAAAGAATTTCATGGATAAGTATCGTAGTGTGTGTCTATAAAGACAATAAATGCACAGTTTGATGTCAGTGTGAGAACTGTACACACAATTTTTCGCGAGGAACTGAAGATGCGGAAGATTTGATCAAATGTACCAGTCCAGAACTCCATCGTTGCTACAGACTGTTTAACCAGAAGTTCTTGGGACGGTACAAGTGTATTGCAGTCGGAGGAGATTACTTCAAAGGAGACTAGAGTTTCATATGTGTACTATCAATAAAAGTGTCCATACGAAAACCGTCTTGAAACTTATTGAAGGAACCTCGTATCTTTTTATCTTTATCTATTTCTTTCTTTTTTGCAATTTCAAGTCTATATTCAGTCTATTAAATGTATTTATGTATGTTTTCTCTTTTAAAATCAGGCTATCGGTCAGGTAAGTAATTTGCATGATTTTAACATAACACTGCCGCCTCCAAACGCACACGTTCTCTTTTAGCCTAAATCAACTAATACTAATGCATTTTTGTCATTAATCTCTCCATCCTCCAACAACCAACTCCGCCTCGCCTCTCACTTTTCCCCCCTTTTCATGTCCTTGGTGAATTCCTCTATCTTCGGATACCGCTTCGTTTCCATTCGCCTCTCACCGCTCTCTCTTTCTCGCTTTCACTTTCGCTAGGGTGCATGATTAGTTTAATAGACACCGTTTGGGCTTATGAGATTGAGTTAAAAAGTCCAAATTCCTGAAGGAATATACAGAGTGACCTAACAAGATGTCGACACTTTTTGAATCGTTAGAACTCGTTGAATTCAGTCGTACTGACTTGCAAACACGTTTAAGGGAAGCGCAGACAAAATAAATGAATACGTATATAAATATACGAATAGTAAAATTAATAAAAGACATAGAAAATTAACTTTTAATAAATGTAAATATAATTGGGATAATTTCAGAATGTTCATGAAACCAATCCTTTCCTTTACCCGTTCTGCTCAATACACTTTTCATATCATCAAAAATGAATCCACAAACGTTCTGCAGCATTTATACCCGTACTTTAGTACATTCTGCTCCAATAGCTACTCTAATCATTGGGGCCAAGATAAAAGTGTAGTATCTGTTTTTCATATGCTGCACTCACTTTTTTTCTCTCTTAGTGGAGGGAAAATCCCTCACGAATGAGACATTTTTGTTTCCTTTTCTCCATGTTAAAACACGAACCTGGTGTCTAACTCTGTTCCATGGGGAGTCATTTTCTGTAGTTTTTTCAGGTTTTCTTGCTTTAAATATTGTAGTTTTCACATTTAATCAAAGTTAATTTTCTGGGTTTTTTTTTTAATTTTACTATGAGTAACGTTAAATGTGTATTCTGATACCTTACTCTTCTATTTATTTAGTTTGCAAATCAAACGCAACAAATTAAACGATTGGTAACGATTCAAAAGAATTGTATACATCATTTCGAAACACCATGTAGTTTGTCAATTTACGCGCAAATGCTGTTGAGCAGAGTATGATTCCTGTCTAGGTATTAGTAAAATAATGAGTTGTATTCTATTATTTGTATACAACAAGCACCGTGTTTCCGTTTTAAATAAACTAAAACGGTTTTAAATTGGCCGAAATGATCGTAATAGGAAATTGTTAAGTAACATCGGGAAGTTACTATATTTTATAGATACCTTTTTTATCTTCATCTATTTCTTTCTTTTTTTTGTAATTTTAAGTCTATGTTCAGTCGATTAACTTTATTGATGTTTGTTTTCTCGTTCAAATGGTATACTATACCAAAGACCTATTTTCAATTCACTTCCCTCTTCGCTGTTTTCTTTAGTCTTTTTATTCTCTTTACTCTTTTTTTCTTTTGCCTTATTCATCTCGATCTTCACTTATCCCCTCTCGCATCCCTTTTCCTTTCATCACCTTCTTTTTCTTTGCTTTCCTCGCTTCTCTTACGCCATCGCCTTCCTCTTTTACGTTTACCCTATCTTCCTTTAATCGTTTCTTTCTTCGCTTCCTTTTTTTTCTTTTTTTTTTCAACCCTAACCCTAACCCTAACTCCAAACAAGGCACAGTCCCGCTTTGAAGTAGAAGGCTACTATCGGGAACATAACTTACAGGGATATTATGAAGAGATATGCGTAGCAGATGTCTATTCACATTACACTTGAACTTCTGCATGTCAGTACAGTTGGGAAAACAAAATCCCTGGAGCGAGTTCCAAAGCCTAGCAATTCTGGAGAAGAAACACCTAGGGATCTCTACTGTGTAGGGGTGGGATTTAGCTCCTTGCCGGGTTTCTCGGGGTTAGGGTTACGTTGAGGGGGTACAAGTGCTTGTGGTTCGTTAGAGCATTCACCATTAAAATACTTGTAAAACAGGCAGAGGGATGCAACATTGCATCGATGGAACAGAGTCTGACGCCTTGATGACAGTTCAGTACCTACTAGGTTGGCGACTCTCTTTTGAACCATGTCCAGGTGCGAGAGACAAGTAGCAGATGCACCAGCCCAAATGTGACAAAAGTACTCCATACATGGGTAACAGGAAACTTTCAGGGATAAGTAGGTTTTTAGAACGGTAGCGAGAGCCCAACTTCTTTGCATCAGCCCTTGTAATGCTCTGAATGTATCTATTCCAGTTCACGTTCCCTGTGAACGTTAGGCCGAGGAGTTTAAAGGAAGTACTTTCAGCTAATGTGTTTTGGGTCATTCCTATTGGCGGTAGAGAAGCTCCCTTTTCTCTCCCTTCTACTCATTTCTTCTGTTTCCCTCCCCCTTTCTCCTATTCTTATTTTTCTTTTCTCACGTTGCCTTACTCCTTTCTAGATTCTACATTCGACCTTCTCCGATTTCGCCTTTTATCTTCTCTCTGTTTTTCCTTTCCCTTTTTTTTTTTTACTTCGCCTTACACCTCCGGTATCCCCCTCCATTTATTTGCTCTCATTTTCTCTGTCTTTTCCTTCCTCTTCGGTCTATTTGCCTTCTTTTTCGCTGCGTCTTCTTCCTTTTACGTATTGCCTTTGTGCATCTTTCCTTCTGCCTTCTTATTCCCATTTCATCGACCCCCCTCCAACAACCACTTAACATTCTTTTTCTTTTTTTTAGTTTTTCTTTACTAATATATTATATACTTTTCCTCTGTTGTCTTTGCCCCCCCCCCATTTTTTAAAATCTTACTTCACTTCCCCTTCTCCTTTTCCATTCTTTCTACTTTCCTTTCCTCCTGTCTATCTCTCTCCCACCCTCTTCGCTCATTTTGTTTTTCACTCTGTTCACCTCGCCTTCCACCTCTTTCCCTTTTGTTTTCTTATATTTTCTTTCCTCCCCCTTTCTCTCTCTTCGCCTTCGAGCTTTATCTTTAACTTTTATTTTACATTTCCTCTCTGATTCTTATATTGTCCGCCATTTCATTTATCGCTTTTACTATTGCACTTGCTATCGTTTATCTTTTTCTTCGGTTTCTTCGCTTTTTTACTTCTTCCACCCACCCTTTTTTTTTCTTTTCCCCGCTCATGCTCATCTCCTTTATTCTCGTTTCCGCATTTTTTGGTTTTCGTTTCTTTACATAACATTTTAATTCCCGACACCCTCCGTTCCTAGTCCAAGCACACTAGGGCTATAAAAACCTTTGTCTGCACTACAAAGTAATATAAATCCATCAAGCTACACGTTCCTATCGCTTCGAGTTACCTGACAAATCTGACTCGTGTGTTGATCGTTTTACTTTTCTGTTGTCTCTTCTTGTTAAAGAACAGAATACGGAAACAAAAAAACAAAAAAAACACATCTTGACGAAGCACAATTTTTATCGTTCCAACCACAATTTAAAGTAATCAGTTGATTTTTTTCGCTTGTTTAAACGTTCGCTTTACAACCACTCATGAATAATGACTTAAGCCAATCAGTTAAATGAGACACTTTTATCAGAGGTGCCAATCAGCAAATAAAAATAGAAACCTGTTCTGTTCAATGCGTCTATCGGACGAGAGAATAAAACAAACGTTACGTTCCGCTCTGCAGCTTCTCTCTCTCTCTCTCTCTCTCTTTCTCTCGCTCTCTGTATGTATCACTATCTCTCTATTTCTATCTTTCTCTTTCTCTCTCTCTCTCTCTCTTTCCATTCTATCTCTCTAACAAAAAGAACTAAACTTATCTAATTAGCGAATATGTATTAGCTACAACTTCTAATTCAATTGCCGGCCCCAGGACATACACTTATATAAAGGAAAACAAAATGAAAAGAAACTTAAAAGCGCTATGGCAAACAATCAAACACAATTAATATACTACGAAAGAATAATAGATAATTTAGTATACCATGAAATTGGTTTGAATAGTCAACGAAGAGGAGATAACTCTAACCATAAAGATAAAGCTTTTGGATCATCTGAATACATTTAACTCTTTTCAAATCAAATCACAATATACTTTCTGCGGAAGACTGTTATTTTCGTGTTATTATAAAACCATTAACTTCCATTAAGTTGCACCTTTGTGTAATGACTAAAAAAAGTGTTAGAATATATGAATTGAAACGAAATAGCTATTTTATTTACAAAGCGAAACCGTGGATTTCTTATAAATAGGACACTGAGTACATATGATATAGCTTAGCAATCTAATACATTTAATATAAAATTTACACATTATGATAAGGAGCAAAGCAGTTCATACAACTTGATATATTGCACTTTTGCAATAAGAAACAAGACTCATTTATATAAGTTCATGCATCATCGAAGAAATAGAATTTTAGTAAATTTCACTAGAATTTTAAGATGGTTTCTCGACACTCGGGAAAAAGTTTATAAATATAGACGAATTTTATCCTTTCTTCGGTGTAATTATACAGTAAAGCAGTGATCTCCTTTTGGTATCTCGACTAGGAGAGACTCCATGTTTTGATAAGCTTCTTGGCTTGACGTTTTCTCCTGACCTTGGATGGAGCACGTACATCAAGTCTGTTGCCAGGGTCGCTGGAGGGATGGTGAGGTCCTTCTGCCGCTCCAGAGGATATCTCACTGCTGATGCAGTTCTCTATATAAAAGCCAGGTACATCTGGGCAGGACCTTCTAAAAACACTCTATCCTGCCTTGACAGAGTACAAAATAGACTTCGTGGCTTAGTGGGGGATGCCCTTTTCTCTTACCTGCAACCTCTCTCCCACAGGAGAGACGTTACGAGCCTGTCTTTGTTTTATCGTTACTTCCATGGCAGGTGCTCGTCTGAGCTCCAATCCCTGGTTCCCCCTTGCCGATTTTTCACGAAAAACACCCGTCTATCTGAAACCACTGTAAAAAATTTTCCCCACTCTTTGTCTGTGCCAAAACCAAAACGTAGATTCCATGAACAAAGCTTCTTTCTTAGAAGTGCACGCCTGTGGAACTCTGTTCCGTCTGCCTGTTTCCCACCTTACTACAACTTGGATATCTTCAAGTTCAACATAAAAAAATTCCTGATTAACCGCCCCTTTAAGTAAGACACTTTATCAAATCTCAACATTAACGTACTGTACACGCAATAACCCTTAGCCCCGAGTGGCTTCCGGGCCTTGATAAGTTGTGACCACCTTGTAAAAGATGTTATAAAGTTTAACAAAAATATTTGGTGTCCTATTTATAGGACAGTGCTATTTAATCGGATGAGCATAGTAATGTTATATCGGCATTTCAGACGCTCATCACAAAACAATACTCAATTATTGGAGAAAAAAAATCCAATGATATATAATTATTAGTTCTGCTTTTATATTCGGATCTTTTTTTTTATAGTATTTATTTCGCTTGAATAACAAATTGATCGAATTATATCTAATATTTTGAAGCCTATACTTTTTTTTGCGATGATACAAATTCATTTGCAAAGATTACTGAAAGAGGAGGGGAGTACTGGAGATCTGGGGAGACTTGTTGTCACTCAAACTCCAGGGAACACCAATTGTTGTCAGTGAGCAATCTCTAGTGATGATCTGTGTGAGAACTCCTATAATAATAATAATAATAATAATAACAATAACAATAATAATAATAATAATAATTCAAGAAGAATGGAAAGACCGAGGAGAGAGCGCTGACCAGACCTCCGCTGGACAAGTACCAAGAGAACTGGGACCTTGGGGAGACTTATTGCCACGTAATTTCCAGTGGAGACACATGGCCGCTGCTAGCAAGAAAGCAATAGTAAGCGGCGGTTGTGATAATGCAAATTTATTTGCAAATGTTATCGAAAGAGGTGGAGAGTACTGGAAATCTGGGGAGACTTGTTGTCACTTTGCTTTTAGGGAACACCTCAGAGTGTTTTCAAAGAGAGACCCTTTATGACCTGTGTGAAAGCTCCTTGTGAGCCAATAATAATAATAATAATAATAATAATAATAATATAAAAAACTGCGAGCCTCGGCCGATTATGATCATGATACCACATGAAAAGTCGTGACAGATCAAGAATGAGGTAAAGACTGAGGAGGAAGAACACTAACCAGACCTCCTTGAAAATGCAAAAATTACTGGAACCTTGGGGATGGGCGTATTGCTACCTAAATTTCTGTGAAGATCAATGATTGTGGCAAACGAGAACTCCGTGGCACGCGGCTGTTGCGATAATGCAAAGTCATTTGCAACAGTTATCGAAAGGAGAAGAGGATATTCCAAATCTTCGAAAACTTGTCTTATTATCAATGAGGAGTTTCTGAAGATGATGTGTGTGAGAACTATTGGATACAAACAATAACAATAAAAATATTACTAATATTACTACTAATAATAATTCAAATTTTAATGAAAACGAATGGCTTCTACCAACGAGAAACCGGTGGTGAACAGCTGTTGCAATAACGCAAATATATTTGCAAATGTTATCGAAAGAGGTGGAGATTACTTGACATTTCGTAGACTTGTCAGTCAGACTCCAGGGAACACCACAGATTGTTCTCAAGGAGAATTCTTTCATGATAGTCTGTGTGAAAACTCCTAATGAGATGATGATGATGATCATCATCATCATACTACTACTACTACTACTACTACTAATAATAATAATAATAATAATAATAATAATAATAGCAGTATATGTAGTTATCATTAGATTATTTAATTATGTCAGTGGTTTCCAACTTTTTGTACATGGCAGCACATTGAGAGTTTTGCTCATTTTCGCAGCACACCTATCACAAAAAATAAATGTATTCTACTTATAAGCCTTTTTTTGCAATAAAATAATTTAAAACAAGCATAAATGATTATATATTGAAAATTCTTTATCACATAAAATCAACATATTTTGTATTCAATATCTGGTATAAAATAATAACGGTAAATGTCAGTGGGGCAGTTGTGCCTGGTGTTTCTTAACTACTGCTGCAATATGTGGACGAATGTGAAAGAGACAAATGCACTTAATGCTCCTTCAAAATGTTAAAGTTTTTCGCGCTTTTTTTTATTTTAATGTTGTTTAGGTAAGGGTTGAAGTTTACATAAGATGAGAATTGCAGTACGATTGATGGATATTTTTGTTTTTCTTTTTCCTTTGAGTTGGAATTGAACGGTGTCATCGTCTTTAAAAAATGAAATGTCTTTATTAAACAAAATGAAATAAAATGGCTTCTAGTTCTAATCTCTTCACGACACACCAGTAATTATTCCGCAGCACACTTATGTGCAGCGGCATAGTGGTTGGGAACAACTGGATTATGTTACTGCCATTATCCCAACAGCTGTTCATGAAAAGTTTAACAAAATTCTATTATAATTTTGAAGGGCGTAAGACTTCACTATCATTAGATGTAGATTATGCGTCGTCGTAGTAGTAGTAGTAGTAGTAGTAGTAGTAGTAGTAGTAGTAGTAGCAGCATTAGTAGTTGTAGTAGTATACATTGTATACCACTTACGGCACATCCAGCAAGTCAAGGCTACTTGTTGAAGAGTTTGGATGTACTTGTATTAAATAAATTTGGAGAGATATAAATGTTCAAGTCTAATTATTCAATACATATTAACTGAAACTTCATATCTAATTGCCGGTCCTAGAGCAAACAGTGCTCTAAATGAAATTTAACTATGCAAACAGCCAAACACATATCATTTACTACAGCAAAACAAAAAATAATTTAAGAGTACATGAACTTGGGTTGAATAATAAATCAAGATATTAAAACTTTAATTATAACGAACGTAAAAGAAATTCTAAAATAATCTAACTCTGCTGTGTATAACCCTCTCTCTCTCCCCTTCGCTCTCTCTCTCTCTCTCTCTCTATCTCTCTCTTACTTTATCTATCTCTCTACAGTTACAACTTAAATAATAATAATACTTAATTCGCTGCACTTTATCATACCCAAGGTCAATACCAACTTTCAGCCGGATCGGACTAGAAGTTTCCGAAACAAAACTAGAACGTACAGACAAACGGACTCGGAGAAATATAATATAACATTGTTCTATGTGATCGAACGATATAAGAAAAGATCCTTAGAGAAAGAAAAGTTGATTAACTTAGAATTCATATGATTATAATTTGTTGTGTGTTTGCGATGGCGTTTGAAAATGGAGTGGATGAGATAGAGAGAGCACGATTCCTAAATGGTCCATTTTGAATACTGAGCGTAGTCATCCAAAATAATTTTTGAAAAAACAACAAAAAACCTTTACTTGTTTCGGTTCGGTTGTTCTGGAAAGTTTCACTCGGATCGACCAGTAGTGTCCAAGACAAATTAGAACAGACAGACAAATAAACAAACAGACTAGGAGAAATATAACAAGATGAGACGAATCAAAATTGAGGTTTTTTCTTTTCAAATATAGCTCAATCTTTACGAACAGATTATTTTAGCATATATTATATGTGCTGAAAAGATAGGAAAAGAGCCTTAGGAAACGTAATTTTGATTAACTTAGATTTACTTTAATATTAGATGTGTGTATATGTATGCGTGTGTGTGTTGCTCTGACGTTCGGAGAGAGACAGGGGGCGATTACTGAATTGTCCATTTTCGACACTGTTTATCCATAGCAATCTTAATAATTATAAAATTCTGTGGACTGTCCGCGCGTCCTTGCTTGCTTCCTTGAATGTTGACTTCGACGACCAGGCGATTCCATATTTAAAAAAAGGGATAACAGGTGAATATATATATATATATATATATATATATATATATATAAAATTTTTCGTACACTTAAGAATGAAGGTTGAGATTATATGGTTTGGTTTCGATTCTAGCTCATGGTGCCAAGTCATATCTATATATCTATATCTATATCTATATCTATAATATATATATATATATATAATATATATATATATACATATATATATATACATATATATATACATATATATAGTTTTTATCACACTACTAAATAGCATGTTCATTATAATAATCGATGGAGAATTGACTCTATAAAAATAAATACGTAATCTGCATGAAATAAAATGTGATATTACGATCAGGCAACGTCCGGCGGCCTGCTAGTTTAAAATAACCTCATTTTCTTTGTTTTAGTTCAGCGGCAATTATATTTGCTTTTTCTTCTCGTCTGTGTATTCCATTTTGCGACACCGTCTTGCGTCGTCCTTTCCCATTTTTAAGTATCAACTTGACTCCCCCAAAGTGACATCACACCCTTCACGTGCATCCACTTTTTTCGAGCACGCATCCAGGAGTTCGCATTTTAAATTTTCATTTGCTAGAAAAACTAATGTTTAGTATAACAGAAACAGTACGCTGTTAAAAGCAGTTATTCATCTTAGAATTCATGATAAAGTTAATGTTGTGGTTTACCGTCGATCAATCGAATTGGTTCCCTGGGCAAATGTGCTTGATGTAGGTAAACCTGAAACGTGTAATGAAATCAATGATGAACTCCGAATATGTAGCTCGTGTATCTCTCCGGGCGGTTTTGCAATGTGATATTTTATCTCCATATCTATTTTTCTTTGAAAATGTCAGATTTTGTATATCTAATCCTGAGTGAAATACTATTGTTCTTGGACTAAAAAAAACATTTTTAATTTGGCGGCCATGTTTGTTATCTTGCGTTTGACGTCAAATACGTATCTGCTCTGTATCTGTTTTGCATAGAAATTAGCTTTCAAAATTTATTTTCTCATGATATCTGGATAAAACGAACAGAATATATTTTTCACTTCATCTCTTATTATTTCAATTACATTTATAAAACGCTATTAAACATGTCAGGTAATTAGGAAGCTATTAGTCTGAGATGTAAAGTGCTCGACACATAATTCAAGTAACTTTTCCATTAAGTATTTAAAAAGAAAAATGTTACAAAATCGTATATGCGTCAGATCTCTTAGCAAACAAGCTGAAAAGATGCATCAACAATATTTCAATTTCTCATACGTAATCAAATATTATAAATTGTACTGATTTGGATTAAGAGGGTCGTATGACGAGTAGATGCAAAGTTCATACAATTGTCAGTTGTTCAAACCTGATCAATTGCTAGTCTAACAAAAAGCCCTTAGAAAAAAAAGATATAATGTGAGATCATTTTTTTGTATTTTATTTAACATAATTTTGCATTCATATATATTTCTAATCTAAGATTATAGATAAAATAACACACATGAATACACAATTAAACACACATACACAAAGTATATAAATATATATATATGCGTGTGTGTGTCTATATATATATATATATATACACACACATGTGTGTGTATATATTAAACAACGTTAGTTTAAATAAGACCACTATTTCTCTGAGTGACGTATATAGTTATTTTAGGATTTCAAACAAGAAAAAGCTTTCATGACATTTGTGACCACTCAGGACACAGACACACACACGTACATACATACACACACACATACATACACACACACGCACAAACTTGAATCTTATAGAGATATCAATCATATCAGTTATTATAGGTGCAACAGGGCTTATGAAGAAGAACCTGAATTCCTACCTAATATTCCTGGTGAATCAGGTGCAAAGGCACCCAGACAATTGCATAAAAGGGACAGCAAGGATACTAAAAAGAGCTCTCGGTTGGTTTCAATAAAAAAAACAGGAGAATCTTGGCAGCTAGTTTGGCTGTCCCATACTCAGCATTAGAATCTTCAAAGAAAGAAAATTAAAACACACGCACGCACACACAAACGTTCGCGCACGCACACACACACACAAAGGCACGCACACGCATACGCTAACATACACACACACACACACACACACACATATATATATATATATATATATATATATATATATATATATATATATATATTAGTGTTGGGACGATTAATCGAAATCGGGAATAGGAACTTTCTAGGGTATTGGAATTGATATAGAATCAAAAAAATTTGAGCCTGATTTCCTAATCCAAAACAATTTTTACAATTTTTTCTTGATAATAAAAAATGAAACGAACATAAATTTACCTATTAGAAGTTGCTCATTTACAACATTAGACTAAGGGTCACAGGTCACAGGTTATGAATCTCATTCCCAGATTTAACATTGATTCTCGGAGTCTATTTCGTTTATTGATCAATTACTGTAAACAAAGTTTAAATTTGAGAGTAAACTTGCCTATTCCTTTGGTAAACCATTTTGCATCTATTCATTAAACGCCCACATGCCTCATATCTGCGAGTTTACACTTTATTATTAAAAGATTTAAAATATTCTGGACAAAGGTTTTGCAATTTCGTTGGCACCGGCTTAGTTTTTAAATAATTTATGTTTTCTGGTATGTCTTCATTTGGAACACCCGTGAAAAATATAGATGAAAATCTTTCAATGAGTTTATCAAAATCTTGGAAAAATTCATTGAAGAAGTTCTCTGAATTAAAAAGAAAATTATGATTACATTTAACTTCTAGACAAAAATAATGATATTCGGACATTTGTTATTATATCCAAGATCCAAAAAAGAGATGAAAAACAAATATGCAACAAAGTAATGTTAACAAAAGCAAGACTCTTCTACCTACCTCGATAAGTTCATTTGTGTTCAAAGTTTCTTTAGACCGTATTTTAATCCAAAGCAAACAGTGTCCACTTTATTGAGTCAAAATAAAAAAATGGCTTGCCCAGAAACTCTGCACAATGACCCTTGATAATTGCTCAAAATCGAAAATTTAACAAACGCTGGGACAAACATATCAAATAAATGCCAATTATCAAGCAAAAAGGTTACGTTGTACAAGGATTTTATGTAATTTTCGATTTTTAAGCGATTCGAAAAAAATTTAAAAAAATTAGAATGGGCCGGAAAATGATAATCATTTTACGTTCAATCCATGTGTATATCTGCTTTCCTACTCCAAATTCTAAAATATCTTTTTCTTCCTGTCAAGTCGAATCTCATTTCGGTCAATTGATTTAATCAAATATGTTAATCTATTTGCCATTATGATTATTATTATTGTTATTATTATTGTTATTGTTATTATTATTATTGTTATTATTAGTATTGTTATTATTAGTATTATTATTGTTGTTATTATTATTATTATTATTATTATTATTATTATTATTATTATTATTATTATTATGATCGGCGACGTTGTCGTCTGTATCTTGTTTCTTCCTTTTTAAAATAACGCAAATCAATCTAATAACTGATTAAATATTTATAATTTCGAAAAATAAACATTAGCGTTTGTTCATTAAAAAGAAAGTAACAAATAGTTAACAGAGACCGAAACCAGTGTAAAGAATGATTTTCTAAATAGTTACACTATTATGTTGAAACTCATTTTTTGACATGGGAGGTGCTTTGTTAACTATTCTGTTTTAACACTGTTTTCTCTTTTTGCATGCAGATCGTTGATTCTTTTTGTTTATGTAAATTTCAAACAGCATGAACGATGAACAAAAGGTTGCTTTAAAAGTAAAACAAGTCTTGTCTTACAATTGTTAATCAATTATAGATCAGCATGTGAGAAAAATATTTAGAAAGATCTGCTCTTGTAATTGTATTTTTCACGTTCTGCAAAGTATATGCGGACATTACACGGGTAGGTAATGTGAACGTTTTTAAATCTCTATTTAAATGTTTAGATCTTTAAAACAATTGCAATCGGTACCTCAATCGGAATCGGCAATTTAGAACAGAATCGGTAATTATATCGAAATCGGAAAAAAAAAATTGGAATCGTCTAATCACACACACACACATATATATATATGCATATATATATGCATATATTTATGCATATATATATATGTATATATGCATATATGTATGCATATATATGTGCATATATATGCACATATATATGCATATATATACATATATATATGCATATATATATGCATATATATATGCATGAATATATATACATATATATATGCATATATATGCATATATATGCATACATGCATATGCATATATATACATACATATGCACATGTATATGCATATATATGCATATATATGCGTATATATATGCATACATCTATATGCATATATATGCATATATATATATGTGCATACATGTATATGCATATATATGCATACATATGCATATATATGTGCATACATATGCATATATATATATGTGTGCATATATATATGCATATATATATGCATATATATATGCATACATGTATATGCATATATATATGCATACATATGCCTATATATATGCATACATATATATGCATATATATATGCATATATATGTGCATACATATATATGCATATATATATGTACACATATATATACATATATATGCATATATATATGTACACATATATATGCATATATATGCATATATATATATGTATGCATATATATATGCATATATATATGCATATATATGTGCATATATATGCATATATATATGCATACATATATATGCATACATATATATGCATATATATGCATATATAAATTTAAAGGAGATTAGAACAATAGTCTAAAGAGCAGAGTGTATTTTAATGTAATAGTAAAATTACTAATTTAATTAAAATACAGGAAAAGAAAAAGTGCTCGTTGTAATTTAGATATATAATAAGCTCGATAGGTAAATATCCTAGAGCTAATTTAATATTCAGTAATGTGATTGATAGTTTAAAATTCAAATTAGAATTAAATTAAAAATCCGTTTCACAAGAAGGAATAACAGCAAAGTCAATAATTTGTACGATCGTTTCGGAAAACAATGTTTTTATTGTGGTAGACATTAAGCCACGGACGATAATTTTTACATATAGTATTTTTAAAAAAACAAAGTTTATTCATCAGCAAAAGTATTGGAAAGGGTTTTTGATATATGTAAAAGACACCATAAATAAAGCTAGCATTAAAAGTAAGGCAGATGTATCTGGAAAAAAATTAAAATAAAAGGCATGTATTTACTTGATAAGCAAATTAGTATGGGTTAAAGATGGAAATAAAATAGAATAAAATTATAAATCTGAATTTGGTTTAAATATAATATTATAATAATATATTTCTAATAAAATTCATAGACACACATATATACATATATATATATACATATATATACATACACATATATATGTACATATAGAGACACACGCATATACACAGATACATACATATATATATATAAATATATATAATTATTTACCTTTTAATTCTTCGCCTTTTGAAATCAGCAATTAAGGTCAAAGTATTCATATGGATGTTTATTGTAGCTTTTCAACTTATGAAATGATAAATTTTTTAAAAGAACGCTAATGGAATATTTTATATCGGTTAGTATACGTTTGATTAAAACGCTAAATTTTAAACTGAAGAAAGAAAGGGGAAGATAATCTTGTGAAACGGATTTTTAATTTAATTCTAATTTGAATTTTAAATTATCAATCACGTTACTGAATATATATGCATATATATATGCATGTGTATATACACTTGTGCCCGATATTATTCATACCCCCCCTTGAAAATTGAGTTTATTAGGTGTAACTTTGTAAGAATTTATTGTTTACGTCCATATTGATACATATTCTTAATAAACCTCTTCTGATCATTTTCGTCATTTTAAAATCTCGGGATACTTGTAATAAAAGAAATATACAGCTATTTATAAAATCTGCAATGTTCAAAAATAATCATACCCCCTTATTTTTTCAGTATTAATCGAGTTTCTGACTGTTTGTTTCCTGTTTGATTCTTATTTTGAATGCTTTTATACAACCTTTGATTAATTTCATTGCGTTTTTTGCATTTTTTCAGAAATTAAAATGATATCAACTGAAAACCAATAAAAGAATAAAAATTATTAGAATGGGGAAGAAAAAAAGAGCTTAGTAATGATCTTAGGACTAAAATTGTGAATTCACATAAGGATGGTTTAGGTTACAAGTCAATTTCCAAGAAATTTGAGGTCCCTACAGCAACAGTACAGAGCATCATCAAAAAATTCCAGAGCCACCACACAACAAACAACTTGATTGGTATAGGAAGGAAAAGGAAACTGTCTGCTAGAGCCACCCGGAATATTGTAAGAAGTGTTAATGCAAATCCAACCACCACTACTAAGGACATTTTAGAAAATCTGGAGTCTTCTGGCATAAAAATATCAAGGCAAACATTGCAAAGGACTCTGCATGAAAATGGTCTGAAAGGAAGAAGACCAAGAAGGACTCCATTGCACACCGGAAAACACCTTGCAGCACGTCTAAAGTTTGCTAGGACCCATGTGAATTCTCCAGAGTCCGTTTTCTCAAGTATTTTGTGGACTGACGAAACAAAAATTGAATTGTTTGGCCATATGGATGCTTCTTACGTTTGGAGGAAGAAAGGAGAAGCTTAGAACCCAAAGAACACCATACCCACGGTGAAACATGGTGGTGGTAGCCTAATGTTTTGGGGCTCCTTTTCGGCTAGTGGTCCAGGTAGTTTGGTCAAGATAGATGGAACCATGAAGAAGGAGCAATATTTGGAGATACTCCAGAAAAACATTAGACAGGATGCGGATAAGCTCCATTTAGGACCAAACTGGGTCCTTCAACAGGATAATGATCCAAAACATACTGCCAAAATAGTCAAGAAATGGTTTGAGGATAATCAAATTAATGTTTTGGAATGGCCTAGCCAGAGTCCCGACCTGAACCCTATCGAAAACCTCTGGCACATATTGAAAACTGAGGTTAAAAAGCGGAAACCTAGAAATTTGAGGGATTTGGAGAACTACTGCATTGAAGAATGGTCAAAAATCAGTGTTGATGCTTGTAAAAACTTTGTTGATAAATATCCAAAACGGTTACAGGCAGTTATTAAGAATAAAGGGCATGCTATTGACTATTAGTAAGAGAGGTATGAATAATTTTGAACTAGTGCCATTATTGTTTTTCTTTGTATAATGTTTCAAACTTGCATAATTTATTTATTTGTTGAGTTTAAATTAAATGCTTATGCTTGATTTATTGTTTGAAATCCCTTTAATATTGTCTACCTTCTGGTTTGAGCAATATTCTTATAGAAATCTCAAAGATCCGAGGGGTATGAATAATATCGGGCACAAGTGTATATATATATATATATATATATATATATATATATATATATAATTGATATTTTATAATGTATATATAATACTTCGTAATATAGATAAGCATATATCATAATGTATGAAGGTTTATATCATATAAAGTAGAACCTTGGGATACAATGACCCTAGGATACGTTTATTTCAGGTTACGATGTAGAAAACGATGTTTTCCGGCCCCTGGTTACGGTATTTACTCTGCCTTGCAGAGTTATTTATAGTGTATGTGTATTATATGCTGTACTGTACTTTGTTTCTTATTTTAATGCCGTATCCCAGTGTTAACTGTATGTATATATCATATATGTATTATGTTATAAATAAATCATGTGTGTATATAGCTGAGAAAACATTTTATATATAAATAAATATATATATATATATGCATGCATTACTTCCTAATGTATATATGCGATAACACATGTATATATATATATATATATATATATATATAATATATGCATATATAAATATGTATTATAGTCTATATACGCAATTTTATATGTATGCATATGTAAATATTTATAAATTTATATACATAATATATACACCATATATATTTTAGTATATGCATATACATACATCATATATGCCAATATATGCAATAAAACATATATCATAGTAATATGTGTGTATTTATTAATAAATATACCATATACACAAATATATGTGTAGGCATCATATATACGCATGTATATGTGTATATTGTTTATTTAATCAAATATAATTCTCAATGTTACTTATATGTTTATTCTTATTTGAAGAAAAATCACTTAATGTTTTTCCTGCAAGTAATCTGATGGAAAATTCCATATGTAAACTGAACTTTCCGATATGAGTTTTCCCGGATACATTTAATCCCCATCACAAAAGATATTCACATTTTATGTCTTTGCCTGAATCATTCAGGTTAGGGACTCTATTATTTACAATGTGTAATCATGTCTTCTGTTTTGTTTTATCGCCACCACGCGTCAATCACATTTTCACCGTAAATTCAAACTTGACGTGTGCGTTTTTTAATATATAGTAAAAGTCTTATAATATATATGTATATATGCGTGTATATATATGTATATGTGTGCATTTATATGAATATATGTGTATATATATATGTGTGTGTGCATATGTATGTATATGTGTATTTATGTTTCTGTATATGTGTGTATATATACATATATGTATACATATAATTATTATATATATAATTGTATATGTATTTATATGCGACACAATCTCTATAGATACACACATGTATATATATATACACACACACACACATACATATATTCTCCTATAAAATTATGTAGTGATATTCATGTTACAAACTCTTATATGTATTTAAGAAGAAAATATACACACACATATGTGTGTGTGTGTATATAAATATATATTCCAGGTGGAACGATAAAATTGTCGCCCTAAATTATTTAAAAACTTTTAATTAAAAAATCAATTCAAGTAACCTGATTATATAGTAGAACTGGCATCTATTCAATGTAGTCGCTTTCAGTCTCAATCACGGTCGCGATACGCGTCCGAAACTGGGAGCATGTCTTTTCCAAAGGCACTGGCGGGAGCTCAGCGAATACTCGGTGCATGGCGGCGATCAGGCTAGCTCTGGTGTTGTGGGAGGTCATGTTAGTGATATTCTCCACGTATGACCAGACGAAGTAGTCCAGCGGCTTCAGGTAGGAAAAATTGGGACGGAACAGTGAGAAAAGGAGACAAAGTTGTAGTACTCCTTCTGAAGCATAGACTAGGCTTCTTTGGACTTGTGGGCCGGCGCTGCATTCTACTGCCACAACCAGGGTCTGATTACACGAGGAGATCACCACACTCTTCAGCACATCCAGGTACACTTTGTTGCCGGCTTTCGAAGATGTGAGGTGTCATGATATAGCTCCCACTTGAAACCACACCAAAGACCATAACCGTGGCCAGAAGCTTCGTTACACGTTGCCGTCCGGATTGATAATTTGTAGGTGTTCACAATGTTCCTGTTGTAAAAACTTGAATTGATAGACAGCATATGTTTTACAATATTGTGTCAATTTCAGATAAGATAGAAGGCGCCTATCGCTCTTGGGATTTGTAAACAACGTGCCGACTAGTAGATGGTTTGAAACAAAAAAAGAAAACCGGTTTTCATTAAGCGGAAATGGAAAGATCTCGTCATTTCTCGGTCGACATTTTTATCGTTCCGCATATATACATGTATATGAATATGTATATATATATATGTATATATGTGTAGACACATATATGGTTTATGTGTATATATATTTTCAATAATTGTGCTGAATAGCAAAATAGCGTCCATTCGCAGCTGAACATTTTGCTACCTGCATTTTATTTCCTCTGATGATATGATCCATTGTTAAAAATCCATGGATTAAGGAAATTAAAATAACCCCTTCTATATATTCCTTTTGTCAAGCAATAAGTTCTTAAATCGAATATATGTCTCTATATGTTGTTTTTTCAGAATTTCACATTTAACCACGAAACTTGTATATTGCTCTATTCTTAAATATTGAGCTTTTCCTTTTTGGCTAGGATCTCCTTGAAAGTATTGCTTCAAGTAATATCTATAAGGATTTTTCATCTGAATTCTATCAGTATCTTATCTCGCTTATATACATATATATATATATTATGCATACATGAAACCAGAAACTTGCTTACCGCGTCGAGTATCGAACAGAGATAATCCAAAAAATAAAAATAGTTTTCCATATATAATGAAGTTTGCTAATTTTATATATATATATATGGGGGTGTACATATATTTTTACTGAATGTGTATGCATATATATATTCTGTATGTATATATTTAATGTATCAATATATGTATATATATATAAGTACATAGTGTATACATATAGATACGTATATAGTATATATGTATATGATATATAGATATGCATATGATATATGCATGTAGATAATATATATGTATTTGTATATAACGTACATATAATATATATAATTTATATGTATTTTTATATAACGTATATATATGTATATAATATATATATGTATATAATGTATATGTATTTGTATATAACTTGTATATATATATGTATATGAATATAATGTGTATCTTTTATATATGCATGTATTATGCATATATATATACGTGTATTTGTATATATATCATGTGTATACATATATGTATATATAATGTTTATATATAATTTATATATATGTGTATATAATGCATATATATAATGTACATATATATATATATGATTATCTATATTCTTATTATATATATGTTTGTGTATGTATATAATGTATATATAATGTACATATATATAAATATAAAATTTAGAAAATTCCTGTCAAGTCTTTTAATTTATATGAAATGCAACCCCATTTTTTTAATGAGTTTGTTTTATAATTCTTATGTAATTAAAAGCAGTAAACCATCTAACACAAAAATGCCATACATATATATAAGAAATAGTTAGCCTAATGCATTTGCGAAAAAAAAGGATAATAACCTTAAACATATCTCAGTGTGAGCACACAATACATAAAGCACTCACACACATTCGTTCATATAGCTAATAACGGCAAAACGTTATGGTAACACATACGTTACGCTGAAAAGTGCGGGTTAAAAGCACTCTAAAATATCTATTTATACGCAAACATCTGTTTGATTAAGTGGAAGAAAGATAATCGCGATTGGATGGATACTCTATCGGGACGTTCCTACGCAGAGATCTGCGCATGTGTGAAAGGAAAAGAAGCAGCACTTTTCCGAATTAACTTAAAAATCAAATTGTACTGTTAACAAACACATTTTAAAGGAAATGAAAGGTGATTAAACAAAGAGTACACTATATATAAAAGCAGTGTCTTGTCTGCAGGAATACTATCAACTTGAACATGTGTGTGTGTGTATATATATGTATATATATATATATATATATATATATATATATATGGAGAGAGAGAGAGAGGAAGATGTATATATATAGAAAGATTTATATATATATATAGAAAGATTTATATATATATATATATAGAAAGATTTATATATATATATAGAAATATTTATATATATAGAAAGATTTATATCTATATATATATAGAAAGATTTATATCTATATATTTATAGAAAGATTTATATATAGAAAGATTTAAATATAGAAAAATTTATATATATAAAGATTTATATAGAGAAAGATTTATTTATATATATATATATAGAAAGATTTATATATATATATATATATAGAAAGATTTATTTATATATATATATATATATATATATATAAAGATTTATTTATATATATATATATAAAGATTTATTTATATATATATATACATAGAAAGATTTATTTATATATATATACATAGAAAAATTTATTTATATATATATATAGAGAAAGATTTATTTATATATATATAGAAAGATTTATATATATATAGAAAGATTTATATATATAGAAAGATTTATATATATATATAGAGAGAGAAAGAAAGATTTATATATATATATAGAGAGAGAAAGAAAGATTTATATATATATAGAAAGATTTATATATATATATATAGAGAGAGAGAAAGATTTATATATATATATATATAGAGAGAGAAAGATTTATATATATATATAGAGAGAGAGAAAGATTTATATATATATATATATAGAAAGATTTATATATATATATATATATAGAAAGATTTATATATATATAGAAAGATTTATATATATATATATATATATATGGAAAGATTTATATATATATATATATGGAAAGATTTATATATATATATATATGGAAAGATTTATATATATATATATATGGAAAGATTTATATATATATATATATGGAAAGATTTATATGTATAGAAAGATTTATATGTATATAAATGTATAGAAAGATTTATATGTACATATATATATAGAAAGATTTATATATACATATATAGAGAGAGAAAGATTTATATATACATATATATAGAGAGAGAAAGATTTATATATACATATATAGAGAGAGAAAGATTTATATATACATATATATATAGAAAGATTTATATATATAGAGAGAGAGAGAAAAAGATATATATATATATATATATAAAGATGTATATATATAGAAAGATGTATATATATATATATATAGAAAGATGTATATATATATATATATAGAAAGATGTATATATATATATAGAAAGATGTATATATATATAGAAAGATGTGTATATATATAGAAAGATATATGTATATATATAGAAAGATGTGTATATGCATATATATAAATAGAAATATGTATATATAGAAAGATATATATATATATACAATACATATATATTAGCTATATATAGAAAGATGTATGTGTATATGATCTATATAGAGAGATGTATATATATATATATATTTAAGTTATATATAGAGAGATGTGTATGCGTGTATACATGTATTTATATAACTATATATAGAGATATGTGCGTATATATATATATATATATATATATATATATATATATATATATACATGTATAATATACATAGATATGTAAGGTACTTATATATATATAGATGTTTGTTTGCATATATAGATAGATATCTAATTTATGTAAGGTATATATGTATATATAAATCTATTAGCGATGGGACGATTCAAATATTTTCTCGATTTCGATGCAATATCAAGTTCCGTAGTAAATTCCCGATTCCGTTACTGATTCTTTATCAATATCTAAATATTTAATTTTAAATTCTTATTTTTTCGTGAATATCGCAAATTTTGCACATATTTGCTCAAACGTAAAATCAAATTTCTATGTTTGATCTATATATTTTAGTTTTACTGGTAGTTTAAAATCAACAAATATTTATTACTTTATCTTTAATACAGCAGTGGGAGGTATATATATATATATATATATATATATATATATATATATATATATATATATATATATATATATATGTATATATATATATATTATGCGGTCTGTTCTCGTTTTTGGACAACAAACGTTTTAAAGTAAGTGAAACCACTAACAACTTAGCCAATTAGGTAGAAAACGAATACTTAGAAAATCGATTTTATTTTTTAAACAGTAAACTAGTAAAAATATTTTTTAATATTATGGGGGTATAGTATTTTTTTTTAAAAGAATATCTACTGCAAGAACGGTTATTAAATGTGTTTTCAATCGATATTTGTTCAATAATGGACGAGTTTTCCTATCTAGCAAAAATAAACGAGTTTTCTGGGTACGAGTTTTCATAGGACGAGTTTTCCGGGCACCACCAAGAACACACTTTAAAAGAAGTTTAAACACAAATAAATTCATTCAGGTATGTAGAAGAGTCTTGCCTTTGGTAGCATTTATTCTTTCAGTATTTGTTCATAATTTCAGAAGAAGATGATGAAAGACACCGCCAATGTATAGCTGGCGCCTACAAACTTAAAAAAACACTTTCCAGGGAATTTAAAACCTTCTAATAAGCAAGTGAACTCCCTGGGGTATGGGCATATAGTCAGTTAGCGAATAAATTAAATGATAATTAAATTTTAAAAAATTAAATAGATAAACGACAAAAAATAAAAGAAATTAAACGCTGCGAATCAATGTTTAATCTGTAAATGAGATTTATAATCCATTCTGTTGCCCTTGTCTTATGTTGTAAGTGAGCAACTTCTAATAAAAAAAACAATTTGTGCTTGTTTCATTTTTTTATTGTAAAAAAAAATAAAAAGAATCGGTTTGGAATCGAAAATTAGGTTATAACTGTTCCGATACCCCACAAAGTTCCGAGTTTTCCGATTACCGATTCCGATTAATCGTTCCAACCCTAGTATACATATATATGCATATATATGACATCGTGGATTTCTATCCATCCGTATTTAAATAATTCATGTGGATATGGGTTCTACGGACGCTGCTGAAATATCAGATCTTGCGGGGTTATTTATTTCATATACCTTCACAAATATATTTGATAATACAGTAACGGTCCATTCAGAGATGATGGATAAGGGATTCCAACACAGTCGGGGATAAAGCTTCAAGAAAATTCTCTATACGGAAATGAAAAAAAAAACTTTAGAGCTAAGAGTAGACGTATTGGCTAATAAAAAATAATTCACTTGAAGCACTTCCATTATCTTCCCGAAATATTTTATAGGTATGATTGAAATTACATCAACATAGAATATATATGAAGTGTCAAAAGCGTTGTCCTCATAGCTCTCTTGCTTGAAAGGTGGCGTTTATAGATTCGGGGCTACTTTCAATCGTCTTGCTCGGAAAATTATATATCTGGAGGTCTTTTTAGTTTTTATGTAGATTCTCAAAACTTTTGTTTTATAGAAAACTCACACGTTAGCATTTATATAGAAAGATTATTTACTAACAAAACATTGATAAGTACATTTTCTTTGCTGTTGTATTTCTTTCATTGTTTTATTTTCGTTGTATTTTTTTTTCAGTCGGGAAGGCCTGAGTACCATTCAACGTTTAGAATCGACCCAATCACTGGTGGAATAAGACTTGTCCACAGTTTAGACTACGAGGCTCACACCTTCTACCAATTTGAAATTGTTGCTACGGTGAGTTAAATAAATAAAACAAAAGAACTTTAGTTATAAAGGGCATGCACCTTTTTTTTTTTTTTTTTGACAAACAAATATCATTCCCTACATCAGCAGATGAGCTTGGTTATTTTTGTTATTATTTTTTTTTTTTTGTCAGGCGACTCGAGTATTTGGCATAGGGCTCACGAAGATTGTGCCTCAGGATTTTCTGAAGTGCTCCTTGTAAATCGCAGCTATTTGTTAAAATGATACCTTTTAGATGTTTATCTCCGACACCGAAAATCACAAGAACCAGCGATTGCATGTGATGCCATTACCTTTTTCACTAATTTAAGCACCGTTATTTTAACTTTTAATTTATTTTATTTTAAATACTTTAAATATCATGTGACTGTTCTCCAGATAAGGACTTCTGCGAAGTTTTCTCAAATTTTCTTTAAGGACTTGGCTTCTGTAACAGCAAAATTTCCTGAATACGTTTCTAGTGATTTATAACTAGTTTACTGAAATGTACACATTAATGTGTAGCGAGGCCTAAATGTTTATGTAAAAGTAAATAAAGTATATATATATATATATATATATATATATATATATATATATATATATATATATATATATATATTGTTTATAGCATGGAAGAAGGCAGGAACGTTCGAAAGGAAATAGAAAACATCGGTATGCGTGTGTTTGTACGTGTTCCTCTATTCTTTCTTCGATGATTAATTTCATTATAAAAACAGTAACAATTTATTTATAATTGCTGGCTAATTAACGTTCAAAGTTGAGGTCATTTGATTACCAAGCCTCCATTTTACGAAAACTATTAGCAAGTGATATGCATTGGCGTTGTGGACAAAAAAAAAACGCTGTTTTTAATTTGAAATTTTCTTCAAGTCATTAACATAGTGCAATCAGTCTTAGAACTTAATGCAATTCTGCTGCTAAATGTCACGTTTTCTTTTTGTTCTAACAATAGATGTTCTAAAGGTGGGAATATTACTCAAAAAAGCTATTTAGATAAATACAGTATTTTGTTATCTGTACAGCGTCTACATTAGTAGGCAATATGCTGATAACAACAGAAATATATAGTAACCGACAAACTATTTTTTTAATCAATAACTTTTCTACACTTACGTGTATTTACTAATCGATTCCTGTTCATCAAGACCAACCGCCACTAAACGATAAGGGTTAACGAAACCAAAAGATGCTGAAAACTATGGCAGTGCTAGTATTGATGGATAGTATGATCTACGTTGGATTGCTTGTGTGACGGTTTATGACAAGAATTTCTTGACATTCGCTTGGGAGCTGACAGTTGTATTCAGTATGGAAACAATCCCGCTGTGATATGTTTTACAAGTCGCAAGCCTTTGGGCTTTACATGAATATCCCATCTAATGGTAGGTAGATTGAGTGAGAAAAAAGTATTGATTCCATTTCGGTAGGAAGATGGGTTTTTGTTGCAAATTTCTTACAAAAGTGAAATAAAAATTTAGGTTGAGAAAATTACGTTAGAGTAGAGAGAGACTAGCAACGTCTTTTTCTGTGATAAAAGTATTGTAGCGAAGAGAAGAGATCATCATCACTAGATTACGAAATTGATCATAAATTTTGTCCAAGCAACAGAGTGTTCTCACTGCGGTACCCCGATTAGACCATTCCTGTAATGACCAGGTACCTGTTGCCTTTTTGGTGGGAGTTTAGTTCTGTGCAGTTCTAGGAGGACCACTTTCCCAGGCTTCGCCTTCTTTCTTTGAGAAAGGCTATATATTGCTAATCGTCTGAGACGGCCTCATCAGGGAATGCCGACGTAGCTACCCAGGCGCTGACTTCTCGATCCCACTTTTCGACCCTGGCGCCTAAATTCCTGCAGTGGGAGTAAAGTAGAAAAAAAAATACTGATAGAGGATTGCAGATACTTTCTGGTGCAGTAGAAAGATCCAAATATTTACCAGTGGCCTAAACAACAAATTGGATACGATGTTTTCATTTTAGATCTCGAATGGAAGTTGGGAAAGTTTGTTCCGCGTGTCATCTTTCTGCAAGTGACAGGTTGTTGAGATTGTGATATTCTTAGGATACAATTATCAACAATTTAGAATTCGACGAGAAGAAAAAAAAAACTTAAATGTTCACAAATGTTTCGTTAACAAGACAATTTAAACGTTTCGGTGCTAACCTCCCTTCTTTAATGATGTGTTATTCAACCGAGAGGCATTTTATTTACGTCCGTTTAAATATATCTCGTGTTTGGTGTTCTTCGTTCTTTTAATTGTTGTGTATTGTGTGTGGGCATTTATTTTTTTGTGTGTATAAAAAGACATTTAATTTATATACTTTTCTGGGTCCTTTTTATTTTAATAGGATGGTGGAAATTTGAGCAAGAAAGCTGATTTTGTCGTGACGGTATTGGACATTCAGGACACGCCCCCTTATTTTGTCAACCTACCATACAGCAAACAGATTCCAGAGAACATTTCAGTGGTCAGTAAAACTTGTCTTGATTTTTTTTATTACTTATTTGATGAGGTTGCAAAATGCAGCTAATATTGTTCGTCACAGGCACACACATATATACACATATACATATATACACATATACATATATATATATACATAAATGTATATATATATACATACATATATATGCATACACATATTTACACATACATACATACATAATATGATGATTGCTGCATCTTTCTAAATGATTGCCGTCACATTGAGTTTTCTCAGCACTCCCGCCGCAGATTTGCACATTTTGAAGCAGGTGTGACATACAAATTGAACAATTTCCACTGGAAGCTGAATTTCAAATTGAGCAATCTCCACTGGAGGTTGAAGAGTATTCCTATGAACAATCACATGTATTCTCAAACCAGCAGTAGACTTGCAAACTTTTCTGCATATAAAACAGATCGTTTAGTTCGGACTAATAGGTGCAAAGTTGACCTGAGCAGGAATTTTGTGCGACTTGAAGTGGTTGACGTAGCCAGATTTTAACAAAAGCACTCGTTCGCAAGTGTCGCATTTCTAGCTCTGTGTGTCATGGTTAATACCATCAATTAAACTTTTGCGAAGCTCTCGCTTCAGATTGCTGTGGGTCAGCTTTCTTTTCCCTAGAGCATCACAACTTT
The DNA here is from genome assembly GCF_053919585.1 of Euprymna scolopes. Lineage (NCBI taxonomy): Eukaryota > Metazoa > Mollusca > Cephalopoda > Sepiida > Sepiolidae > Euprymna > Euprymna scolopes. The sequence continues at coordinate 91,273,296 of NC_136491.1, forward strand.
CATGTACAAGTTTTCGCTACTTCAGCCTTTGCAGAATAAGTTCTTCCCATGTGTTGATGTCGATTTGTAAAACTTTCAAATTATTATTTGTAGAGTCCCTGAACCTCTTCCTACGCTTGTGTTGAGGGCGATTGTCATTTTCTAGCTCCCCTAAAAATTTGTTTTGACAGCCTACAATCTTTTATTCGAACCAGGTGGCAACCCAACGCATGTGAAATCTGATTACAAAGGTCTCAACACTGAAGCAACATGCTCTCACAAGGACTTCAGTATCGGGTACTTGTGCTTGCCACTTGATGTTTAAGATACGTCTCAAGCATTTTTGGTGAAATCGTTCAAGCCATTTAATGTGCTTTTGATGCAATGTCCATGTATCCGATGAATATAACACTGTGGTTAGCACACAGGTCTGGTAAACGCCGATCTTAGTCCTGTCTGTGATGCCACGATCAGACCACATTCTCTTCTCCAACTTTCAAAAAGCTACAGATGCCGTCTAAATTCGTCTGCGGATTTCAGTGTCGAGACGGCCATCCCTCGACAGAAAACTACCAAGGTAGACAATCAACCACTCCTAGTCTAGCACTACAGACCATGATGTTTGGCTACACGTATGACTGGCCCGGTGCAAAAGTAGACATCACCTTTGTTTTAGACAGACTGATCCTCAGGAGTCAGCAAAGCTATCCATTATATGCTGCATATCAGTCTCGATGTGCGACAAAAAAACAACAGCATGCAGTAACTGCAGCTTAGTTCTGGCATTAAATCTTCTAAGATTAAAAATGCAACCTGTGGTTTTAAACTTTAACATGACACCCTTATCGCAATCTCGAAACGCATGAGCAAGTAGAGCAGCAAAATATATAGAGAAAAGAGTAGGGACAGGAATATCATCTTGTTTGACACCATTGTTAACTGGGATTTCATCAGATAATTTTCCGTTAAACGAGACTCGAGCTGTCATGTCCCTGTGCAGTTCCTTGAATATTCTAACAAAGGTTGGAGGACACCCTACTTTCTCTAAGATAAACCAAAGAGCATCGCTGTTGACGGTATCAAATGCTTTGGTAAGATCCATAAACACTTGATACAACGGTATCTGTTGCTTAATGCATTTCTCCAGGACTTGCCGGGCTAAAAAAATTATATCCATAGTTCCTCTGCCAGACCTAAAGCCACTTTGTGACTCTGAATAGCATTAGGACAAACATCCTCCAGTAACCTGTTTAATAGAAGTCGTGCGAGAACTTTCCCAGCAGCTTCCAAAAGCGTGATCCCACGGTAGTGGTCACAAACATTCTCCTGACCCTCTCCTTTAAACAGGGTCACCAAAATACTATCAATCAAATCATGTGGGACAGAAGCACCTTCCCAGATTTCCCCGACAAAACCAAGGATAGCATAATCAATATTCACACCTCCAATCTTAAGAAGTTACACGGGAACACAACCCAAACCAGGTGCCTTGCCACCGCTGACTTGTGCGGTAGCCAACTGCACTTCAACCAGACCAGACAAACCATCCATTCTGAATATGATATCACATTGTTGTAGGCTATCAATTGCATCAGCAACTACTGCTGAGGGATTGTGAAACACATCAGTAAAGTGCTGTTGCCATCTTTTCAATATATTTTCTGGATCCGTAATCACAACAGAACCATACTTCGGCATCAGGGGAGATATTGAAGAGGTAGGAGGACCAAATATTTGGCGCAGGAGTCCATAAAATTCCTTCGAATTCTTTTTGTCAAACGCCTTTTGGATCTGCTCCCTTGTATTCATCCACAATTGGTTTTTCATTTTTCTTAGCTCACGTTGCAATGTGGCTTGGACCTTTTTGCATTGTCGTAAATTAGTTGTATGATCAGAATGATCTTCACAAAGTAGATTCGTGAATTGTCTGTTCATTCATCAGCAACTGATTAATTTCACGATTGTTGTCGTCAAACCAGTCCTTGTTCTTATCCTTCTTGAAGCCAATGGCTTCAGCACCAGCAGAATAAACCTATATATATATAAGTGCTGGGACGATTAATCGGGAATCGGAAAAATCGGAAATCTTTGGGGTATAGGAAAAATTATAGTCTAATTTCCGATTCCAAACCAATTCTTTAGAACTTTTAAATACAAAATGAAACAAGTAAAAATTGTTTTGATTTTTTTATTAGAAGTTGTTCCTTTACAACGTAAGACTGAGAAGGGCCACTTACTGAGCTATAAATCTCATTTACAGATTTAACATTGATTAGCAGTGTTTAATTTATTTTATTTATAGGTTATTTATAATTTCCCTGTTGCCTTTGTAATCGTTTAGTAACTGTTCGTTAAAATGTCTATGTGCCCTCATCGGAAGAAGTTCATATGATTATTAACAAATTTTAAATGGTCTGGGTGGGGGTTAAATTTCGTTGGCGCCAGCTGTACATTGAAATGTTTGTCATCGGGTTCTTTGGAAATTATTAAAGTTTTATTGCACCTTTTTAGACACAAGGAAATCCTCACACTCTCCAAACCTAATTTAATTTGTTTTTATTGTAAGCAAAGTAAATATTCTAGAGATCACTGTCCTATTCAATATCACAGATTTTAAAAAGCTTTTCGCACCTATTTGATAAATGGCCATATGGCGTCTTTTAGAGACTGGGGACTTTAATATCAAAAATTCAACATATTTGAAATTTTTTGAGTCGCATAAGAGATTCAAGGAAGTAGGGAGTCTGTGACTGCTGATGAGATGTGTGCGAGGAGTAAAGAAAGTCAGAACAGCAGAGTTGATTGGCCAAATAAAGAATTTTATTAATAAGGACTGCCGTGTGTTTATAGAAACAATAAGTGCATAGTTTGATGTCAGTGTGGGAATCGAACACACTATTAATCGCGAGAAATTTATTTAATGCACATTGTGTTTAAATCTGATTTTAAAATTCCGACAAAATAACTGCATTTGCTAACCGTATATGCGTGAGCGTGCATTTTACGCTTTGGTGTATAAAGATAAAATTACTAAGTAATATAAATGTATATATATATATGTGTGTGTGTGTGTGTGCGTGTGTGTGTGTGTAACGGCCAATATATTGTGTGGATAACAGTCAAAATGAGAACAGTTGTCCAAATAATACAAACATTACAAGTTATTAATCCTAATCTCATAAAAATTCCAAAGAATAATTTTAGTTTATTCTTTTTAAATTTTACATATTATTAATCGTTTGAGTAGGACTAGGTAACTGTTGAAACATTTGAAGTGGGCAATGGTTCTTACATGATGATAAAAAACGAGTTGGGATAAAAACGCATAAAACTTGTCTCGTCTGAAAATAAATAAGTACGTTTCAATGGATCTGATATTAAAATTCCGGCAACATAAATGCATAGCTTTACTGTATGACTGTAAGTGTGCGTTTACATGCTTTGGGTTTGGCGTATACAGACTTTGATGATACAGGGTGAACCCCCCAAAAAACAGAGGACATTCAATTGTTTTTCTGAGCATTTTACAGTCAACGGAGAAAAAAGACCAAAGACCCTAGTGTTTTGATGTGATCTTTTGAATATAATAAACTAGTTATGACCAAAGTTTCATTTGATTCGAACAAACCACTAAGAAACTGGGCCTAATTAGAGTTGGGGCCCGTTTTTTTTAGGGGGTCATCCTGTATGAGATTAAACATAACAAAATAAATAAATAAAACGTGTTCATTGATATGAATATTTCTAGAGAAACATCGGCGAGTACTCTTTCACACATTCATATGCGGGCGATACTCGGAATATAATTGCGGGTTACTTAGAACTCTATCCGAGTCATGGCTGATGGTACGAGAACACGTTACGGGCTAAGGTTAAATAAAGGGGTTCCGTTCGAAATTTCCTGCAGATTCCCGAGGTCGACAGAAAGATTCTCGGCTGCAACAGAAATCTCCCAAAGTTCCACGAGGTACACCTGAAGAAAGTCAGTCACACAAAAATAATGGAAACGCTTTCAAACCTCAACAGAATCTAATTTTATGTGGTGTAAGTCCGCCATTTGCGGCAGTCACAGTCTCAATTCTCCGAGGTATTGATTCATACAAATAGTGAATTGTTTACAGAGGAATTGTAGTCCTGCAGATTCTCGAGGTCGACAAAAAAGATTCCAGAGTTCAACAGAAAGTTTCCAGAGTTTCACAGGGTACACCTGAAGAAAGTCAGAGATTACGTCGACCGAGATGTTATGAAAATAACACTCGGGAAGAGAACAATAATCCGAAGAATCCAGATAACACGAAGATAAATATACATGTGAAATGTATGAATGTGATTATGTGTGTATACGCTTTGGCATATACAGAGCTTACGGATATGAGATTAAAGATAACTCAATAAATAAATAAAAAATACGTGTGGATTGATGTAAATATTTCTAGAGAAACATCGGCGAGTACTCTCTCACCTATTCGTATGCGATACAATGTCTAATTTATTGGCGCGGTCTTCGATGTTCTTTGAAGTCAGCCAAAGATAAGCTTTTGCCATGTTTGGAAATCATGAAAAGCAACATGGGAACGATAAATCGTATTTTTTTTTTGTTTTGTTTGTTTTTTTTTGTTTGTTTTTTTTTGTTTTGTTTTTGTCTTTTCTTTTCATATCAAAGACCAACATTTAATGTGTTTTATTTGTTTGAATTTCGAAAAAAAAAACCGAGGGAAATTGCACCAAAGGCTGTGAAATGTAGTTGTGAAAGAAGAAAATAAAAACTGCAGAAATTGCATTAATTTTTCCTCGTTATTCAGGTTTGATATATAAAAGAACATGGCCGTTTATTTTATTTTTTGTTTTTGTTTTTTTTTTTACATACTCGTCTACTTCAAAAGGTTTCTTCATGCTAAATAATTTTCATTTATATCTACATTTATATCTATATACTTATAATTGTATACAATAATATGTGTATAACTATATGTGCATGTATATATACACACACATTTATTATACATAATTGGTCCGTATACGGTATGTCATTTCTGCAACGTCTGCAACTTATAAGTTTTTTGTATATAAATATAAGTAAGCATAAAATTATACGTCTATATACTAATACATATATACGTATGTTTATGTACATGTATATATATGCATATATAAATATATATATATATACAAGTATAGGTATATGTAAATATATTTGTACATATATAAATTGCTATATATATATATATATATATATATATATATATATATATATATCCTATATTTCGGCGTATACGGCGACCGTCAGAAAGCATGAGAGAGAAAATTAGAGCAAATTTTCATAACTTTATCAGATATCGGTTGTATAAGACTACTGCTAAATCACGAACCCATGTTTGTTTAGCCTAGGTTAGAGATCGAAACACCCAGTATCTTTAAAAAATATTGATTTTTAAAGATGATATTCTTACTTTAAGGGACGTCTTATGCCCCGAAATATACGCTGTGAGTATGTATATGTATATATATATATATATATATTACATGAGGGTCACCACTCGGAGGCCATTCAGGATAAGGGTCATTGCGTGTACAGTAATCAATGAGATAGTATTGTAGTAATCATTAATATTGGAGATTTGATAGTGTCTTACTTAAGGGGGCGGTTTGTCAGGAGTTTGAAGACATTCAAGTTGTAGTAATGTGGGAAACAGGTGAACGGAAGAGAGTTCCACAGTCGAGCACTTCTTAGAAAGAAGCTCTGTTCATGGAATCTACGTTTGGATTTAGGCACAGATAAAGAGTGGTGAAAATTATTGACAGTAGTTTCAGCCAGACGGGTGTTTCTCGTGAAAGATTGGCGAGGGGAGGCGAGAGATTGGAGCTCAGACGAGCACTTGTGTGTCTTTAAAAAATAAAGGAAAATTAATTATGAAAATGAAACAAGCGACAATATCTATTAATCCATCTATAATAGAAGAGAAATGCCATAGTTTATTAAATCCTTATTCGAATTTTTCATGAATCAATAAATGTTGTAATTTATTAAATGTTTTGTGTTCAACATCAATTTTAGTTGTTTTTAGTTGCTCTATCTTGTATATAAAGCTTTCTAGTGTCTCAATTGGTTCTAATATAACGATATTTAACATTGTAATTTTACTTATATAAACATACATGTATATACGCTTATATATATATATATATATATATATATATATACATATATAAATATACACAAGCATATATAAAATATAAACAATGACGGTTGATATTAATTTATATATATATCTATATTTTTTATATTTAAAAAACTGTATTGTAGGCTAGTGCAGTTCGTGGTAAATCATAAATAAAAAATATGTGGACAATTATTCATAGCGAAAGCAACAATTAAGACTTAATTTATATATTTACAAACCTGAAATTGTCCGTCTGCGTGTGTACTTTTTTCAGGCTACAGACTCGAGACTTGACATAAGGGGTATTGAGATTTGAGAAAATCATTTTTACTCGGTTTTCGGGCAGAAATTTGTCAAGGGGTCAAAGTTCAACGATTTTAGCATTGAAAACTCTTTCAACCCACGCCGCCGCCACTTTTGGATCGAAACACTTGAAATTTTAGATGGACATAGATCAAACTTTTTAATTTGATGCAAGCCCAAAACAATAAATATTAAGGGGTCAAAATTGGAGTCAAAGTTAAAAAAAAGAATTTTACTTTTGTGTTCTCTACCAAATTACCCAGCCAATTCTTGGTTTAAACATTTGACATTTTACATAAACTGTATTCAGACATAGAACCAGCATTTTAAATTTTTGCCGAAAATTTGGCTGCCAAAGTTAAAAAGATTTTGCCATTGCGGTCCCTGTTAGTTAGGAAAAGTACATGGGGCCCGAGAAAAGCCGGGCTTAACTGCTATTCGATAATAAAGATACTGGAAGGAAAAATTTAGTGCAGCAGATATAACACTATTGTTCTAAAGACAGCATTCCTGTAGTATATGTTTACTTTATATAATTTATTTAAGCGCCATTCGTCGTTGTACTGCTTAAAAACATCCCTTTTTAAGGGAGGTGAGTGTAGACTTATTCACTTGATGGTTTTCGAATGAACTGGAATTCGTAACAACCGGAAGTTGTTGAAACCAGTAGACGTTACATCAATCACATGCATCCGGTACCGAAACAAAAATGGCACTAACGTTCGATCGTTTTTCTTTCCACAAAGCAGTTGTTTTTGTTGTTGTTGTTGTGTGCATTTTGTTTTTACTTTACTGTCTGTTCTAAATTTAATTATTTTGTTAGCACGAACATTACAAACATGTTAAAAGCCAGACCAACAATAATATTAAAAGTATAAAAAGTAATGGGTGCTACCAGTACAGGTATATATGAATGCATATATGTGTCATTATCTATATGTGTTCACTTTTATCATTTGTGTATGCTTATATATTTATATTTGTATGAATATATATATATTGATCTATATTTATGCACAAATGTGTGTAAATGTATACATGCTTATGTTGATATATGTGTATATGCATATATATGTACGTGTTTGTGCATCAATGTTTTTTTTTTATTTACAATTGTGTCGCTACTGACCAAGCTCAAAATGAGACTTTCAGATAAGGGCTAAGACCAACTTGTTATAAACAGAAACATCAGGAATACTATACGAGTACTAACATTGTCCAATAGTATGGATTATGTTAGAATATTTATAGGACGGATGAGGACAATATTTTTCTATTGTTAGATTTGAAGGCGAACTAGATGTAATCAACGGAAACCGGTGGCTGATGTAATACGGCCCAGTAGTAGGAATTATTCAGCTTCACGCTCTGCACATGAACGGATAAAAGAAACTGTTTTTGTCTTTCAGTTGTAGTAAATAATACGAGTTATTACTGTGAACAGGAGGGCAAAACATTCGAAGATAGTGTAGTATATATAATCATATAAGTGCATGTAGATAGAGATGTACAAATGAGTGTATATAATATATATATATATATATATATATATATATATATATATATATATATATATATATATATATATACTAGACTACCCGTGACCCGTTGGGTTAGTATGTTATATTACCTATGGAATTCATGTATGAGCGTGACACTTGTGACGTAAAGAAAATAGTTTTTTTATGACATAACAGAAACATTTCTATGAAAGTATATTAAAATGAAAAAAGAATATAGATAGATTTCTACGAGTCGTTCTGTGTATTATAATTGATTATTTTTGAAAAAATGTTTAGTTACTGAATTATAAGTGGTTGATCATACGTATAGGTAAATGTGCACTGAACAGATACCATGATACTTATTATAGTTAAATTCAAATTTTGATATATCTGCTTTTTTTACATCGTTTATTTATGTATTATGTTTAAGTTATTTTAAACCCCACTCTTCCCATGTTAAATAATAATTTTGAAATAATAACGTTAATATTCAGTGCGCAGGTCATGCGCGCATGCGCAACAGGATATTGTAAACCGGAAAGTGGGTTACATACATCGTTACAAGGTCATTTGAGTTTTATAATTATATATATATATATATATATATATATATATAATCATGATTTTGGGGAGAGTACAGAATTTAAATTTTGTATTCTTTAAGAGAAGATTTTGATTACAATTATAAAAGGGGGGGTTAAGAAGAAAGAAAGAAAAATAAAGGGGGAAGTACGCTGACAAGTTTCCCCCTCGCTTTTTCAATGCTTTATCACGCTCACGGTTAATCACCGTTAATCACGCTCAAACCTAAGTTTATTAATAAGGACTTTCGTGTGTTTACAGAAACAATAAGTGCACAGTTTGATGTCAGTGTGGGAATCAGTTTACAGAGAGAAGGCCCCCTCAACCGAACGTGAATAGTCTCCAATATCTTTAGACATAATGTTGAGTGAGCACGACTCAGAATTTAAAATGAGTTCGCTGCATATGGTTGGTTTTTAATGAGATTGCACTAAATTTGATGGTCAGTTACTGAAAACCTTATGTGTTAGTAAGTGCGTCTGTTGCTCGGTATGTCCTAGAAAAATCAGAAATGGGACGTACTGAGCAACGGGCGTATTTGCCAATACATACGAGTCGATAATTAAACTGTTTATATATTACATATAAAACTTACTTTTAACAGTATGTTAATTCTCTGTTTTCTGTGTTTTTCAGGACAGCCCTGTGATGCAAGTCACTGGCTTAGACGGCGACAGAGGAGTATCCAACAACTTGACCTATAAGTTTGTTCATGGTTCGTACCAATATATACCACTAAGTGCTGTTCCAGATGCTTCCACTTTTACGAGTTTTCAAAAAATGTTTTGGAATATCCAAGTGTTTGTGTTAGGAATGGTTAAGTACTTTAACGAGAACCGAGTTCAAGGTAGGTCACGGTGCACAGGTGGCGAGAACCAAAGGCACTCCTCCTTCAGGGAATCATGTAGCGATATCTCCTTCTCTTCTGAGTTTCTCTTTAGTTTTTCTCTTTATCTCTATCTCTCTCTATCTATATAGATATATCTCTTTTTCTATCTTTAATATATATATATATATATATATAATATTTTTTTAAATAAACATTAATAATTTTTCACCTAAAACACTAGTGCTTCATGCGTACGTAATCATCGGTGTAGAAAATGATAATTACTGCTGATCGGGAGATTCGAACTCAGTCAACAAAGCCAACCTTCACATTGCCGGCCATTGCCTTTCCTCTTAACCGCCGGTAATTAGCATTTAAATGCAAGGGAACTTAGTAATTAGAAAGTTATTTAAGCGAGATGTCATAATCAGCTTTCAAAGAGAATATTCAACAACAGGAAGGCGGAATGGTGCATATTAGCTAGTTGACCATTTTTCTCAATTCACTAAATTGCCCCCAACCTGAATTACTTAAAGAGGGTATTATAACTACATTTTAAAATAAATGCTAATAATTTTCATACCTATAGACACTAGTTCTCATACTTAAATATTCATCAGTGCATGAAGAAGTGATAATTAATGATGGTCTGGAGCCAGTGTGTGTGTGTGTGTGTGTATACATCCATAATTTCCATGGAATGCAAAATATCTAGTAGAATATTAGATTATTTTATAAAATCGTAATATTTGTTAATTTATGATATTATAACGATTTTTTGCGATTTAGTCCACCGGACAAATTATTCATCATAATATATAATAATCGATAAAGGATTTATTCTACAATAATACATACGCAATCTGCATAAATTAAAATATCATGTTAAATCCTAGTGCAGAATCTGGCAACGCCGGGCGTCCAGCTAGTGTACATATATATATATATATATATATATATATATATATATATATATATATATATATATATTGTGTGCGTGTGTGTGTGTGACTGAATTCTCCGTTTTCGGATAATTCTCTATCATTGCTATTTTCCATATTGAAATTTTTCCATCAACCTTTTTAACCTTAGGCTTCAACGTAATTAGCCATTAATTTATCGCCTGAATTATATTTAGCGTTAATCTTATGCCGTCGACATTTCAAAAATATGTTCCTATTTAATATTTTTCGTCATTCCTTATCTTATATTTCCTTCTCTTCGGATACTCCCGCCACTACAACTTTTAAACCTAATACTTATTTCTTCTACTAAAATGGCTTCTATTTGTTTTCTCTCCATATCTTTCTCTTCATTTTTGCCTATCCCATTTTTCTTTATTTCTTTTGTATCGTCTAATTTCTACTCCTGGTTTATGCGTCTATTTATTCTTCTTAAATCTTTAATTATTCACCGCCCTTTTTATTTGCTTCGCGGCATTCGTTTTTTTTTTTTTTCCCCTTTCTTTTGTCTTTTTTCTTCGTTGTGTGGCCCTTTAATGATTTGGTTGTGTTCTTTTCTCTGACTAGTTGGCCAGATATTGGTCTCTCGTAAGGACCGGCATATATTTGACGAAGGAGCATAAAAAATGTTCATCTATTAATATATTGAATTTACATTTACTATTAATATCCATTTTCCTGTAGCTAAATGTTGCTGTTTATGTCACGTTATTAAAACAATTAATCAGGTATATATATATATATATATATATATATATATATATATATATATATATATATGTAGTCATCCACATATAGTACTGTTCCGCTGCTCCACAGCTAATCAGTGCAGCTACACAGGCAACTACCTCAAGCCAGGATTGAAACCCGACCGTCTGTACGACAGTCAAGGCTCCTAACCATTACGCTATTGGCGGCTGCTGAGCGAGTAGTGAGTTTAACGATGTTTTGACATCGTCCGAAATACCTCCGCTCGATTTGTTTACACAAAGAGCGTCGCTTATATGCTAATGATGGTAATTCGTGTATCACTTTTCAATATGCTCAACTCAAAATAAAGTGTATTATAGTCATCCACATACAGTACTGTTATATATATATATATATATATATATATATATATATATATATATATATATATATATATATGGCTCATAACTACCTCTGGGCGCATCAAACTTATGTTAATTTGTACATTTGGTAAACTATATCCAGACGAGCTCCCAAACTATTATTGATATGAATTTCATTAAATCTGAAATAAATGTTGGGAAAAATAATGGAAAACGTGAAAAACCGCAGAATTGGAAGCCGATGAAATAAAACCAATATGGCAGCTGACATTTGGTCTTTATTTCTTTAAAAAAAAGTTTCTTCGAAGTAAGATTAAAATATGATTTTCATTATAAATTAGACAAAAATATAAGTAAAAAGCATTACAAAGTAAAGTAGAAAACGAATGAAGAAATGGTATAATTCTCTTTTTTTTTTCCTTTTTTCTTTCTTTTCTCTAATCGTTCTTTTTTTCTTTTGAACTCTTAATCTTTCACATGTTTTATAGGAATTTTCCTTTCTTCTTTTAACGCCTTTTTCTTATTCTATTTTCTCCGCCGTTTCACAATTATATTACTTCCCTTTTTCTATCTTTCCTCTTAGAACTCATCATATTAATCTTGAAATATTTTGTCTTGTTTCTTTTAGTTCATCTTCCGTCCCTTTTTTCTTCTGTCGTTGTATTCCTCTTCCTCAACCTTCTTCTTTATTTTTTAAAATATTTTCTCGCATTCTTGTTTCTCCTATTTTTTTCTTTCATTTTATTTCTCTCGTTCATGTTCCCCTATCTATTTTTCCTTTATTTTTCTTTAATACTTGGTTCTTTATCTATTTTTCTGCCGTTTCTGTAATTTTCCCCCTCCATCACTTTTCTTTTTTTTTTTTTTTTTTTACTTTATTCTTGTTTATCTTTTATTTATTTCCATTTTTTTATCTGTTCTCTCGTTTTTTACATTTATTTTGTATCCCTGTTCCAGCATCGTTTCTTTCATAAATTTCCTTTCTTTCTTTCTTTTTTGCTTTCTTGCTTATAAATTTCTATTTTCTTCCTCTTCATCAATCTGTACTTTCTTTTCGTTTTCGTTTTTTTCTTTTTACATTATTGTTCAGCCACATGTCTTTTTCTACATGTACCTCATCTATTTATTCATCCTTTCTTCTCACGATCTATTGTTTTCATCCATCGAACTATCTGTTTCTCACCTTCAAGTCCAACATAAACAAATTGCTGATTAATCGCCCCCTTAAGTAAAACACTTTATCACATCTCCAATATCAACTATTACTACGATATTATCCCTTTGATTACTGTACACACAATAATCCTTATCCGCGAATGGCTTCCGGGCCTTGATAAGAGATGATTTCCATGTAAAAAAGAAAACTCTCCATTTTTCGCTTTGTTTTTCATTATTTTAGAACCCCTTCCCCATTTATTCTTTCTTCTCATCTGTCTGTTCATCTGTCTTCTAGTTCATCACGTATCCTTTGCCCGATATTGCTTCTAAAGTTTCAATTTTTCCGTAATTTATTTATTTCTCTGTTCTTATTCTTAAATGTTGTTTTTTTTTCTTTTTATTCCTGTTCCTCATCTTTAATTAAATTATCGACGTCTTTCTGTTCCTTTATTATTATTTCATGTCTTTACTTACATTGATATTTTGTTGGGTTTTTTTTTATCTCTTATTTCTATACTTCTACGTCAGTTCTTTATTCTTTGCTTTTTCTTACATCTTAATAATTTCTGCCTGTACAATCGTTTATGGTTGTTTGTGGGCGATCTCCTCTAATAAGTACGGTTTTTAATTCATTCAGTATATCTTTATTATCCACTTTCTTTGCTGGTATGTTCGTACATTCCTTCTTTTTCGATGAGATATGATAGGGTTTAGTTCGTTCTTTCCCAATGTGTTTCTGTTGGTGTCTTTTTCCGCTTTACTTTATATATTTTCTACTTTTTTCTTACTTAATGCATATATTACCTCTAATGTCTGCTCACAGTATAACAGTCTTATGATAGCAGTAGCATAGACTCCCAGAAGCACATACCACAAAGTGCCATTTACGTATTCATTGCTTACATACAGGCCTTATTTTTGGAGTTGTCATCCTTTTTTTCTTTTTTCTTAGTCCAGTTCCTTGTCCTGGTCCTTTATGATTTCTTTAATTTTTCTTGTTACTGGATCCTTTTCTTTTTTTTTTCTTTCGGAAACATCCATTGGTTTATTCTTTATTTCTTCCAGTTTCTCTGCTTTTCTTTCTTTTTTACTGGTTCCTCCCGTTCTATTTTTATCCTTTTTTTTCCTGTTAATTGATATGTTCCTTTTATTTTTCATTTTTTCCTTCGTCACTTCTTTCTTTCTTTCAGTTTCTCCGTCACTTCCTTTCTTTTTTCTTCTGATCATTCTTCCTCTTTTTTAATATTCCTTATCTATCGATTCCGTCTTTGTTCTGTTTTCTCGTTTCGACATCTGTTTCCTCCTTTTCTTTCTACCTCTTCTTCTAACAATGTTTTGCTTTCTCTTCTCTTCTTTCTGACTGCTTTCTTCTAATCTTCTATATTTTCTTAGTCGATCTTATTGTTGTGTAATGATGTGTAACATTAGTTGCATTTTATACTCAATGTCGTAATTTTATTTTATTTTTATTTTACTTAAGGCTTTTTCATCTTACAAAAACAATAAATAATCAGATATTCGCCATCTTGTTTTTCTTGGTCACCTTTTCCTAAAATTATTCCTGTTCTTTTCTGGCCTTAAGACAGGAAAAATAACATAACACGTATAAAATCAGAGTATGTATAAACAAAACGTATAGAAATAATGGGTTCTCGAAACTATTCTTTGGTTCATCATTGTGACTCGCTCCTTTACAAATGTTCATATTGTTTAGAAAAGTTCAAGAAGTGAGAGAATAGGGTAGATAGCAGATAATATTTTTCGACAAATAATTTTTTAACATCTGCTCTTCATACCATTATTTTCCGCCCCGATCTAGTTTTCTAAAATATTTCGTCATTACTAGAAAAGACCATGCAAGTTTATTATGAATCATATAAAACGCTCTCATGTAGACACTTTCGATATAATAGCAAGTTTGAGCAATTTTCTATTATAGCAATATTATCCCAATTTTCAATTCTGTATTATTTGTGTTGAATGTAAACAAATATATATAGAGAAAGAATCACTGATATATATATATATATATATTTTAAAGAGGTACAAAACTTTATAATAGCTGTTAAAAAAGGAAAACTGAGTCTTTTTTTTGTGTGTGTGTCCATGGTAAAACGAAGGACGGAGGGAAAACATTTAATGAGAAAATTAAATAAATAAAGGGGTAGAGTCAGTCGACCAGTTTTCGCCCTCACTTTTCAAAGCCGATCGAGGTTTTATTTTCTTTTGTTTCAATAAATAACAGTGCTGAAGAAGGTATACATGAAAGTTTCAAATACATTAAGAACGAAAAACATACTGGCAGATCCGTAAATAAGGCGTATGTGTAAACCATGAATATGTAAATAGTACTTTGCGGTTTGTGTTTCTGGGAGTGTATGATACTACTATCAGAAGACGTCAACTGTAATTGTGTGAGAAGACATCAGAGGTAATCTAACATAAAGAAAAACGTACGGAGCATAAATAAAGCAGAAAAGACGCAAACAGAAATATGTTGCGAAAGAGCGAACTGAAGCTTGTCATATATCATCGAAAAGGGACCGATATACAAACATACCAGCATAATAATAAAGATATATTGAATGAATTAAAAGCTGTATCTTTCAGACGAGATCACCCACAAACAACTATAAACGATTGTTATTTGTCGGAGGATATAATTATTCCAAACAAAACAAGTTT
>NC_136491.1:91293532-91298532 GCF_053919585.1 Euprymna scolopes
GGGGAGTATTATATGTTATGGAAGTTAATTAATTAAGTAATTAATCGGGGTCCAATGCGACTTAATTATGCTGAGCTATTCAATTAACATAATGAATAAAAAATACAGAAAAAAATAATATAAAATAAGCTTGTTAGAAAATAAAAGTACAAAATCAGGTGAAGTGAAATAGAA
This sequence comes from Euprymna scolopes, assembly GCF_053919585.1. Lineage (NCBI taxonomy): Eukaryota > Metazoa > Mollusca > Cephalopoda > Sepiida > Sepiolidae > Euprymna > Euprymna scolopes. The sequence continues at coordinate 91,293,707 of NC_136491.1, forward strand.
AAAAAAACATTTTGCAGACATTAGGCTTCTAAATGCCTGACAGTTTTTATAACCTCAACACACTACAGTGTATTCCTTTGTTTCAAATTGATGAGCAAACCTATATGCATCAGTATATATTTTATCTATTATCTATATCTTTTTCTCTTGTATACATATATATATAATACTTTCACCTACAGACACTAGTATTTTGTTCATACGCAATCATCAGTGTAGGAAAATATAATTACTGCCAGTCGAAAGATTCGAACTCAGTTACAAAGACATCGTTATCACGGAAAGAAAAGAGAATTATGTTCTGAAGTAATAATTATTTAATTAGGACGTACATATGCAGAGTCAGACAGTTTCATGGTATCACATATCCTCAGTGTTGCAAGACAGGAAACTACTTACTGTTGAGATTATCACATAAATAATTCAACTATCGAACTGTCGGAAGTAGACAGTAAGGCGTTCCTTAATGAACCTATATATATATATATATATATATATATATATATATATTAGTCATTCACCTACAGAACTGTTTCGCTGTTTCACAGCTCATCAGTGCGGCTAGACAAGCGACTACCTCAAGCCAGGATCGAAACCCGATCGCCCAAACGACAGTCGGAGCTTCTAACTATTGCGATATACGGCTACTGCTATGCGGACAGTGAATTAACAATGTTTTGACATTGTCCAAAGTACCTAAGCTCAATTTGTTTAGACAAAGAGCATCGCTTCATACGCTAATGGTAAATTGTATATCACTTCCCAAATGCTCAACCTAAGATAGGGAGCATTATAGTTATCCACATACAGGTACTGTTTCGCTGTTTCACATATATATGAATTCTCAGGAAGTTAATATTTTCAGACAACCTAATCTGGTACCACCGATATATATATATATATATATATATATATATATATATATATATATATATAAATGCATTAATATTTATTTCATAATCTGATGTTCTTTACGAGATTTGGAGCTTTCGTTCTGGTAAGGCAGGCTCATTAAAATCCAATACGTGTAACTGTATTTTGTTTGTTTGAGTGTTGATGAAACAGGCTGTAAAGAATTAGATATCTTTAAGAATGATTGTAATCAAAAGATATACATATATACATGCGTGTGCGTGCGTGTGTATGTTTGCGTTTATGTATATTTATTACCTGCATTTTGTATGTCGTCGTGTTTCATATTTGGTCGAGCAAATAATCTGGTTATATATATACATGTTAGAATCTTCCTCGGCGGATATTATCATATGTGTGTATCAGTTCAGAGAATGTTTCCAAAACTGTACCGCTAAGAGATTGATGAACGCCATAGATGAATTGTTAGCTGTGAATTTTGTAAATAAATAGACGTTTTAGCGTGTAATCTGAAAACAAAACATATTCTACTCAGTTTTTTTACGATAAAACGCATTGCTTGATTGATTCTTCTAGTGACCAGAAATATGCATTAAACATATATGTATATATACACGATGAAATACTTGCCTATATATATATATATATATATATATATATATATATATAGTGCATATTTCATGTCAGTAGAAACGATTAATCAATATGCTCTATCCAAAAAGCGAGCAAAATATGTGCTTTATGTTTAGTTTCGTAATAAGCTGTCATATATAAATACGTATATAATATATTTATGAATACGTATATAATATATATATATGAATACATATATGTATATATACGTATATATTCTGAATTAAAACTTAATTGCAGAGTTTTTAGTTATATGAATGAGGTCATAATATATTCATATACTTTCAAGATCATATAACTGTGTCCAGTGCAACTTCCGCTTAAAATTCAGTCAAGTCCTTGCCTTCAATTTAACTAATCATATCTTTGAGTAATCTGTGAGTGTGCCTTAATTTATCACAGCTTACAATGGCAACTCCTCTGCTTCCTGTCTCGACTGCTATAGCTGACTCGTTTGAAACCCCCGTTTACTAAACTAACATGCAACCTCATAGGACCAATCTTAGCTGTATTCCTCTCAGCTCCCCTTCATGATAAAGCATACATTAAAACACACACACACACACACACGATATGATTTGGCAATCTTAAGTAGGACGACCTCCGGTGTGCTTAAGGTATTGTGGTGAATGAGAACTTTAGCTAGGATCAAGCAAAAACTAGCACTGGTACAGTGATGAGGATGATCATAGACACCCCTTCCCAATTTTTGAGTTGCCTTGTGCCTAATTTTTGTTTATTACTGTAAATCTTTTGTTGTAAACTTTTCAGAGTAAATAAAAAAAATATATATACCTCAAGCATTCACATATATAGATATAGATTGCTTAACTGATTGAAACACAACTCGCTTAGTTGATTAAGAGATTGGTTTACTGATGACTACACTCCTTGATAGACGCTCACGTCGAAAATGACGTATGAATATCCACCTATCAGATGAACCTAACATATGAATTAGATTATTGTGAATCCCGCATTGCAATAACAATGCCGAGATCTTCACCGAGAAAGTGAAGTGCATACTGGTGAGAAGGATATACAAACCAAATGCAGATATATATTTGGATCGATAGATTAATACAGACTAAAATAGATTGAATCACACTATGGTAAATACGTATTAACACACTGAGGTTTATAAAGGATATATGAATGTGTTAAGATTTATAAATATATATCAAAGCGATGTGATAGATAAATATGAACATACTGAGATATATGTTCATACCTTAACATAATCTGTAGGTGTGTATGTACGACTTAAAAAGAAATAAGGAAGATCTCCATCATTCCAGTAAGGGGGTGATGGCAATGCATTGAATCTTGAGCGTCACTTGGCATTCATATAATGGTTGCTATTCTGAAATCGATGTACCCACCTCCTAACTGTGCTGACATAAACAGAATCGACTTTGTAAACGTTAAGAAGGCGCCGGTGAATGAAGATCATTTCAATTAATCCATGACAGGGTTTGCTTTCTTAGAGTCTCGTACCGTTAGTATCTGCAACAGAGAGATGAAACTTTCAGATCATGAATGCATGAGTGCAGTCATCAAAACAATGCAATTTGCAATCCTTTTTAATCTATTCGGGAAGAATAAAAATTATGAAGCATTACTTTTGAAACTACCTCCCTAATAGATATAGATTGATAGATATGACAGTGTGATAACAGGTGGATAGGAAGAGACTGACATATCTGCTCATCACATGACCTTATGTTCATTTAATGAATATAGGTGTATTTCCCTTTCGTATGGCGGCTATCAATAGCCGTTACCCTTTCTTTCAGGGCATTGTAAAGATGTTCGTTTATCATATATACAGAGTGGGACAGAGCAAATACGCAAGTTGCTCTACCTCACCCTGTACTAGTAAAATATACGATCAGAGGAGCACACACACACACACACACATATATATATATATATATATATATATATATATATATTCAATTACATGTTTTGTTGTTATGCGATTCATCAGCGTTACTTAGCCTTGAAAGGTTCGAAAGCAGGATCACCGTCTGTCGTAGGCAAAAGAAAAATAATATATATATATATATATATATATATATATATATATATATACATATATATTTCATAATATATAAATTATATGTATTTATATACCACATACATTTATTTTTGTTCTCAGTTTACTTGTCAAATATAATACTTTTCCAATATATTTTAATATTTTCGATTTGTATATTCATAATTTTATTTTTATATATATATAGCCATCAATCTATTTCTATTGAAGATATTTTTTCGTCTTATCTTTTTTCTGTAGCATGATGCCAAGGCTCACTGCAAACTTTACTCATTGAAAAATCTATGATTCAATTTTTTATTCCTTTTTTTTTTTACTTTGGCAAAAACTATTTTGTCAGTTAATTCTAGAAAAGTATGCATATATTTACAAATATGTATATATATATATATATACAAATATATATATACCTATACCTATATCTATACGAATATATATACAAATATATATATACCTATATCTATACGAATATATATACAAATATATATATATATACCTATATCTATACGAATATATATACAAATATATATATATACCTATATCTATACGAATATATATACAAATATATATATATACCTATATCTATACGAATATATATACAAATATATATATATACCTATATCTATACGAATATATATACAAATATATATATATATACCTATATCTATACGAATATATTTATACAAATATATATATATACCTATATCTATACGAATATATATATACAAATATATATATACCTATATATATACGAATATATATATACAAATATATATATACCTATATCTATACGAATATATATACAAATATATATATATATGCCTATATCTATACTAATATATATATACGTATACAATATATGTATATACAAATATATATATATATATATATATATACCTATACGTATACAATATATATATACAAGTATATATATACCTATAATAATACAAATTATATATATATATATATATATATATATATATATATATATATATATATATATATATATATATATATGAGATTGAGGGAGGAAAAAATTTAAAAAAAGCAAAAACAATGAAATTAACTTTTAAGATTGTCTCGCGTGATAAAGTCTTAAATGTCTGGAAAGTCTTCGCTTCCAATAAATATGTAAGGTAGTATGTAGCATCTTCAACCTTTCTACAGACAACACATCTCCGCATATCTGCGTGGATCTACATATTCGATAAACAGATGCAGAACAGACGAAGATATATAGGTACGTGCGTTCATCTAAGTA
>NC_136491.1:91301032-91303532 GCF_053919585.1 Euprymna scolopes
TCTGTAATTTTACCAAAATCTAATTAATAGATTGAAAATATATTTTTTAAATGCTAAAGTCACACAATTATTATTGATGAAAAATAATGTCTTCTAAATGTTGCCCATTTTCAGCCTTGCATATTTGTGTTCATTCCAGAACATTATTTATGGACAGATTGCAGAATCTCTGGATTGCGATTTAATTCTTTTATTTCGTTCCTAATGTTTTTCTTCGGTTCTTGCAGGGTTTGGAGATTGTTCACAGAGACTCTTTCTTTAAGATATATCCACAATAATAAGTCGAGGTTTTTCACGTCTGGGGAACGAAGTGGTCATGTGATATTGCTATAGCGAGCGATAATGTTGTCGCTAAATTGATCCCTGATTTTAGTAAACAAATTTTACAACTTCCGTAGGTATAATTTATTTTTTAAAGATTATCTGAAATAGAGAAAAAAGTAATCAATAATGGTAAAGTGACAAAGCTTTTCAACTATTCAGTGACTTTTTGGACACACAGTATATAAGTGTGTGTGTGTGTGTGTGTGTGTGTGTGTGTGTGTGTGTGTGTGTTATAGGGCAATTCTAATATTGTTCTGGATTCTGTCTTTATCTTTATATCATCAATGCTCTGATCCCCATCTGGCAAGGATAAAGTACTGTTGCCACATCTGGGCAGGAGCTGTTAGATAGACTTATCCTGCCTTGACAGAGTTCAAAATAGACTTCGTAGCCTAGTAGGGGATGCCCTTTTCTCTTCCCTGCAACCTCTTTCCCACAGAACAGACGCTGCGAGCCTGTCTCTGCTTTATTATTATTTTTATGGCAAGTGCTTTTCTGAGCTGCAAACTATGGTGCCACTTCGCCAAACTTTCACGAAAAACACTCATCTTACTGAAACCACTATCAATAATTTCCTCCACTCTTTATCTGTGCCTAAACTTAAACGTAAATTCCATAAACAAAGTTTTTTTTTTCTTAGAACTGCACACCTGTAGAACTCTCTTCCGTTTGCCTGCTTTCCAACTGACTACAATTTGGTCGTCTTCAAGTGTAACGTAAACAAATTCTTGATGAACCATCCCCTTGAGTAATCCAGTTTACCAAATTCCCACTACTAACGATTACTACGATATTATCCCATTGACTACTGTACACTGTTTAACACTTATCCTCGAGTTGCTTCCGGGCCCTGATAGGCGGTGACTCCAATGTTAACAACAAAAATATCGATGCAATTACCAATTTCTGTACTAAATTTCCGATCCTTTAGATATCTCTAAATATTTAATTATAAAGTTGTTATTTTTTAACCATCATCGTAAAAACAAATGTTAAATGTACACATATTTCTAAAACATAAATATATATTTGTGTGTGGATGCAGTCTGTAGATTATAGGTTTACTGGTAGTTTAACGATTAATAAATATTCAGTATTTTATTATGACAACAAACAGTAGGAGATTGTTTGAAACAAAATCAAATCAAACATAATAACCGGAAGCGTTTTTGACATTAGAAAATAGGAATAATTTCTTTCCGATTCTTTAAAAAATTCCGATTTTTTCAATTCCGATTCTGATTAATCATCCTAACGCTTATATATATATATATATATATATATATATATATATATATATATATATATAAGATTTTTCCAAAGGTTTAATATATTAAAATCAAGTAGCTAATGGCAAAGCACATATATCAATAAGAATTTAAGTCATGTAAATTGACTCAAATATTAAACATGTTTGACATTTCCGTAATCGAGCATTCATATATACTTGCAAAAAACAAAACAAGGAGAAAGATAAGATCATATTTGTAGTTTTTTCGAATATTACAATTGTTTTGACATCAGCTAGACAATTTTCAATATTTATGCTATTTAAAAATGTTCGTAATAAAAATCTCATCAGATAAGATTTTTTTTTTAAAATACAGGGTTAATACGTATCTCAACTGTATCAAGCAGTGTGTGCGGTCTAATCGTTCATTTAATGATTAACAGAATGAAATGCGTTGATACGTATTAAGCCTGTATTTTTTAACGTATCTGATGAGATGTATACCACGGAAATTTTTTAATTATATATAATTTTAAATTGTTTGATTAATGTCGAAATATTTGTCATATTCGAAAAAAATACAAATATGATGTTATCTTTCTCCTTATTTAATTTTTTTGGGGGGTGCACACACAGACACACACACACACACACATATATATATATATATATATATATATATATATATATATATATATATATATAGGGTTTGATTTAGATTCCGATTTACCCGATTACCACTCTAATATAAACCATGACCACTCAGCTACTTTAAACGAATATATCCCTGAAAAGCTGAAATAACGCTTTTTATCCATGTTGGACTCAACTGGTTTCGATTACGTCTAATACATACATACATACATACTTACATACATACATATATATATACATACATATATATATATACATACATATATATATATATATATATATATATATATA
>NC_136491.1:91308532-91316032 GCF_053919585.1 Euprymna scolopes
AGATATACATGTATATAGATATATATATATACGTATATACATATATATAGATATATATATACGGATATACATATATATAGATATATATATATGTATACGGATATACATATATAGATATATATACAGATATACATATATAGATATATATATACAGATATACATATATATAGAAATATATATATATATATTTACAGATGTATATATATAGATATATATATAGATATACTTAGATATATATATATACAGATATGCATATATATATAGATATACATATACATATATATACATATATATAGGTATACATATATAGATATATATAGGTATACATATATAGATATATATAGATATATATAGATATACATATATACATAGATATACATCTATATATGGATATTTATAGATATAGAGATATAGATATATAGATCTATATAGATATACATATATATATATATAGATATACATATATATATAGATATATAGATATATATAGATATACATCTATACATATATATAGATATATATAGATATACATCTATACATATATATAGATATACATATATGTAGATATATATAGATATACATATATGTAGATATATATAGATATACATAGATATAGATATACATATATAGAGAGATAGATATACATATATAGATATATATATATATATACTTATAGATAGATATATAGCTATCGATACACATTAAGATATATAGTTATATATATATCTAGATATATATAAAAAATATATAGATATATCTCTATATAGTTATAGATATAGATATATATAGATCGATAGATGTATATATATATATGTATATACATTTAGAGATATAGATATATATATAGATAGATATATAGGAATACCTATATATAGATATAGATATATATAGATAGATAAATATATATATATAGATATATAGATATAGATAGATAAATATATATATAGATATAGAAAGATAGATATCGATATATATAGATAGATATAGATAGATAAATATATATAGATATATAAATATATATATAGATATATATAGATATATAAATATATATAGATATATATAGATATATAAATATAGAGAGAAATAAATATAGATAAAGATAGATAGATAGAGATATATAGAGAGAGAAATAAATATAAATATATTTATTGATAGCTAGATAGATATAGCTATATATAGATATATATCCCGGAATAGTATTGTATCACTTTTTCATTAGTGCGTTACTTACGAAGATAAAAATAAATATTATTACCAAAACTAGAGTATATATATATATATATATATATATATATATATATATATATATATATATATATATATATATATATATATAAAATACTTTGCAAAAGGAAAACAAAAGCGCCATCATTTTTTTTTTTTTTTTTTAAATAACCACATTTCTCTAGTGATTTCCATAATTTCAATATTTGGTTGGAAATCTCGACCGGATTTGCCGATAATTTTCAAATCGGCGATGGGGATAAATAAAAGTATATATATATATATATATATATATATATATATATATATATATATAATTTCTTTTGTTTTTTATTTTCTCTATCTTGGGCCCATCTCTTTTTACAAAAATAACATAAATCCCTCGACTCAACTCTCATTTTTCTAATCATGAATATCAAGACATGTTGTCCTTCATAATTGCAATATATAAATTTTGTACCTCACAAAAGATTATGATATATATTATATTTATTCAAAAATGTCTAAATATACCAGGTTTGTTAATAAACAAACGATGAGTTACAGCGATCTGTAATTAACTGTGTTTGTTAGTTATTTTCTTCCATAAAATCTCTCTCTCTCTCTCTCTATATATATATATATATATATATATATATATGTGTGTGTGTGTGTGTGTATATATGTGTGTATATATATATATATATATATATATTTATATATATTACTAGCGTTTGTTTCCTGGACGGGGGGGGGTTAAAAAATGTTATGGTAGGTAAGTAGGAAGGATCAAACCCGGAGTCATGAGTAAAAGTAGGAAAATAAAGTGTGAAAAAAAACAAAAAAAAAACATCTGCAACGCTAACAGTTCGGCCACCAAGAAAAGTCCATTCCAGTTGTTTAGGAAAAAAAAAAAAAAACGACTACGGTAGTTCGGCGTGAATGTGAAAATATAATGTGAATTGTCCAGCACGCTAACCACTACGCCACAGAGCACTGCAGCTTAGTTTAGTGATTTTTAAATAACTTCACATGAAAGAACTACGAAGCCAAACCGGTGTTCTCTTCTCAACTGTTCCTTGTGAACGATCCCCAAACGGTGTTAAGTGGTGGGAGGGGGAGGAGGAATTTATTAGAGAGAAAATATTTTACCACTTCCATTGATCTTATCCGATTTTGGCCGTGACTTCTCAGCAGAAAAAGTATAGAAATCTAAGATTATCGAGGAATTTGAGAAATAATAAGCCTATAACACACCTCAGATATTGTTCTGCCGTTTGTGCATATTATATTTGCATGAAATATCTTGATTTTTAATCCTATTAATGTCAAAATCAGAATGGAAAAAATGAGTTCATTTTATTTATATAGAGATTATTATTATTATTACTGGTACTATAGTGAATTCGAGAGAGCAAGTTGGTGCAGCGATTGCAGGTGATTGAATGACTAACTGACTAAATAGTTTTCTGACGAATGATGAAAATAATTTTTTTGTACAGTTTTAAATGTTAAAAACTTCCTAGACTACAAATATATAATGTGTTTGTGTGTAATATTATGAAAAATATATTGCAATTAAGGTCCACGCAACCTGCCACGTTTTATCCTAGTAAAGAATCATACGGCTAAAAATGCATAGAATTCGTGTTACCTGTAGTTTTCATATATCCACGTGCTGTTTAGTTTAGTTAGCTAACCATTCATTTTATTGCTGCATATGATTTGATGTGTCCAATTGTGCACTTTTTTATTCTGTAAATATGTTGAGATAATACAAGTGCATGATTGGAACAATATAATTAAATAATATATATTTTCTAGTTTTCATGCTTACGCAAACATCGGTGCAGGAGGTCACAATTCCTGCTGGTCGGGAGGTTCAAACACAGCCACAAATTCATCCTTGACTCCATTCGCTAAGCTTTTACCTCCTGCCCAAACAATTGCCATGGGAATAAAGGAAAGTAAAATTTATTAAACGCACAATTCAGACGCTAACATTAGACAATCCAGAGTGTTCAGACGAGCTGAAGTCGTGAACGTTTCATACCGCTAGTTGACGGACTCTTAGTGTATATTTCCCAGTATGTAGTCATTCGATATCGATATTATCGTGTATATGTATACGAACTTACTACATAGATTTACTCGCGTATTCAGTGCTGAAGTATATATTGAAAATCGATGCATAATATAAAATTGATGTGGATATATGAAATATATATAATGAATTTGACATGAATAAAATCCGAAAATTGGAAAAGAAGCTGTAAATACCTTATAATATGTTTACATTACGCCATTTTGAATCATATCTATATTCACAAAATATATATATATATAATATATACATAGTATATATGTATATAATACGTGTATATATATATATATATATATATATATATATATTAGTGTACATAAAGTCTGTGTGCATTAAACAAATTTTAATTTTACTTGTAACATTTTTACAGACTATTTCTATCGGAAATGCAAATAAGGTTATAATATTTTTAATGCGCGCGGACTTTATGGACACCATATATATATATGTATATATATATATATATATATATATATATATATATATATATATATATATATATCAGAATAATACCGCATTCAAGATGAATAAAATTAATTCCAAGAATAGAACAGTTTTGCATCACATGTTTATTTCTAATTGATTTTGCCGAGGAAGAAAATTTTAGAAACTGAATGTAGATTGGGTATTTCGGCTAGTTTTATTAATCCTTTTTTTTAATCACATCTAAATTGCATGAGCCATTTATGTTTCGTATTCATGTAAGTAGATAGAACTTTTTTCTTTTTTTTCCGATAGTTACGACATGCGAATCATCAATATTCAATGTATTTTTTCCTGCTCATAAATTACGCAAATCCGACTTCAACAAGATTATATGATTTATTGAATTCCACGTTTAAAACTCATCTTCAATGTTATTTTGTAAGATAGATTGATTTATTCTCTTATTACCGGCAGTTTTTGTTTGTTTTTTTCTTTCTTTCCTATACATTTTATACTTACATTTTCATTTCGAAACAACATCTACCTGGTAGATGGCAACCAATAAAAAATGAGGGATATTCTGCAAAGGCGTCCATTCAACCTGCGAGTTTAGTAATGATAAAACTATTTCAATCATGTCAAAACTGCAAACCAAATTATATGTTATGTTTGGCTTATAGATCGACGAAAATACGATTTCAAATCTAAGCCTGACAGACTAGTTAGAATGCTTTAACAAACAAAACCATGACAGACCAGTTGAAATGCTATTTTAAATAAAAGCCTGAGAAAACATTGAAAATGCATTCAAAGCATAACTTTGACACACCAATCAAAATATTATTTCACATATAAACTAACACACCAATCGAAATATTATTTCACATATAAACTAACACACCAATGAAACTGCTATTACCAACTTTAACTTGACAGAACAATACAAATGTTATTTCGAACTAAAGTATGCCAGACCAATGAAAATGCTATTTCAAACGTAAGCCTGACAAACCGATGAAAATTGTATTTCAAACATAATCACGATAGACCAATGAACAAACATTTGACTTACAGACTAATGAAAATGTTATTTAAAAAGTAAGCCTCACGAACCAATGAAAATGCTATTTCAAACATTAGCCTGGCAGACCAATGAAAATATATTTTTTTAATTAATCTCGCAGACCAATGAAAATGTTATTTTAAACATAAACCTTACAGACTGATGAAAATGCTATTTCAAAAAAGCCTGACAAACGACTGAAAATGCTACTTCCAACTTAAGCGTGACAGATACATGAATATTCTATTACAAAAATAGCCTGACAGACAAACGAAAATGTTATTTTAAACGTAAATTTGACAGACATAACAATTTCAAACGTAAATCTGACAGACAAATAAAAATTTCAAACGTAAATCTGACAGACAAATAAAAATTTCAAACGTAAATCTTACAGACAAATAAAAATTTCAAACGTAAATCTTACAGACAAATAAAAATTTCAAACGTAAATCTTACAGACAAATAAAAATTTCAAACGTAAATCTTACAGACAAATAAAAATTTCAAACGTAAATCTGACAGACAAATAAAAATTTCAAATGTAAATCTGACAAATAAAAATTTCGAACAATACGCTTGACAGACCAAACCATAAACCTTGCAGAGGAGTAGTGTCGTTTTTTAACATAAACCTGACAGGCCAATTTACCGACAGAACATCATATAGAAACGTTTGAACGTATCTTACGTGTAGCAACGAATGGTTATTTTAAAATTAAGCGGGATCAGAAATCAAAAATACAATTTCAAACTTAATCCTTGCACACCAATGGAAATAATGTCTCAAATTTAAGCATTATGAACAAACATATTTCATACTTATGTGCAAAGAGACAACTAAATTTGCTATTTAAAACTGAAGCGTTCTAACTCAACAGAGAAAGTCGGTGCATCTAAAATTTAAAAGAACGACGAAAATACTATTTCTATCCGCGATGGAGCTACATACAGTGCTATTTCAAACACAGAGCTATTTATTCAATATTTTTATTATCCCCCTAAACATGTATAAATCTCAGAATTTGACATTAAATAACTTAACTTATATATGTTTTTATTTATTCATATATATATATATATATATATATATATATAATGTAGCTTCCTTCAGTCTTGACAGACTTGGATACCAACTGTAAGGGTGCATGCGCGTAATTGTTAAATATCAGTGGTAAATGTAGATTCAGGAAAACTGGAAACAATGCTGAGATAAGCAGAAAGCACATACAGCGCCTAGTGTTCCTAAATGGTCACCCAACTGGTACTAGCCAGGCTCAACGTTGCTTGACTTGGATGATCTGACGAGAACCGGTATATATATATATATATATATATATATATATATATATATATATATATACAAGTGTTTTATGCTGACGCAATCATCAGTGCAGGAGACGATAAACGCTAGTTGAAGGATTCCGAACCTCTCCACGAAATAAAGGGAAATTTTAATATTAATGAAGCTTAACGTTAAAAACAGACGATCTTAGAGTGATCAAGTGACAGGAATCATGATCTCGTACACAATCTAGCTGACCGATTTTTTCAATTTCCCAGATAGTGCTCAATTCTAAGAATTTGTATTTTGAGAGAAAGAGAGAAATTATCTATAAATAATTTTAAAAACTAAAGAATCCGTTTGTTATCGTCCCAGTTTACAACCGTCTTTGTCTATTTATTTAAAATTAAGCAAAGAACTATCAATTTTATAGGGTAGAACGATAAATTTCTCACCCAAAAGGAAACAACACACCAGCTTTATTTTAAAACTTTATCGAATAAATCAATTACGGTAACTTGATTATGTAGGAGAGCTAACATCAATTCAATGTAGCCGCCTTCAGCCTCAATCACTGTCTCAATACGAGTCTGAAACTGAGAACAAGCATTTTCCACAAGCGCTGGTGGGAACTCGGCGAATATTCGGCGGATGGTGGCGATCAGTCAAGTTTTGGTGTTGTGGAAGGTCATGTTGGTGATGTTCTCGACGTATGAGCAAACAAAGTAGTCCAACGGGTTCATGTCGAAGAAGAACGGGGGACAGTGGGAAAAAAGGGTATAAAGTCGTAGCACTCCTTCTGAAGCCAAGCCTCGGTCTCTTTGGACTTGTGTGTTGTTACCGAGGCCTGCTGCTAGATCAAAGTTTTGCCAGCGATCACCAGATTGCAACAGGGGATCACCATACTCTTCAGAACGTTCAGGTGCGACTTTGAAGTGGCTCTCACACCAATGACCATAACCGTGACCGGAAATTTTGTTTTCGTCACCTTTGGTACGGCCTAAAGCGTTGAACCGTTCGGATTGACATTTTGAGGGTGCTGGCAATGAGCATGTTGTCATTACTTTAATCGGTAGCAAGCATGAGTTGTACAGCGGCGCATCTCCGATTTCGCTCGTTGAACATTGTGTCACGTTCAGACATGATGAAAGGCTCCTTTCGCTGTTGGGATTTGTACACAACTGGCCAACTAGTAAATGGTCTGCAACAAACAAAAAACAGTTTTTTTATCAAACAGAAATAGAACCATGTTGTTATTTCTAGGGCGACAATTATATCGTTCCATCCTGGACTTCGCTCAGCACAAAAAATAACTTCTTTTTTTTCAATACAAATTCTGAATAAAACATCGTTCAGCGGAAAATGATACCAAGATGAGACACAGTATTCAAGAAAATATTAGACATTGTTAAATAACAA